>NC_051399.1:597319-637319 GCF_015228065.2 Penaeus monodon
TGTTTTCATTTCAATATTTGTTTTACTTTTTGTATTCCAACTCTAAACTTGCTTTAATCTTTTTAGCAGCAAACCTCTTTCTAGTGACCCAGCTTAGATTTATGTTATTCACAATGGTTGATATTCAATCAAATCATGGCATGACTACCTCTCATACCAGTGATGACCTATCAGGTCATGTGCAGTCACGCCTACTCTATGTTGTGTGCACTAAATGGTTGTTTGTTTGTTTGGCCCCGACTGCAGTCATTGAGGACATACAGCCTCTCAAATGTTGGCCTAGTTTCTATTTAGCCTCATAAACTAAAGAATCACATATGCCAAAGCATGAAGAGCAGGATAAAATTATGTTTTTTTAGATTCTAAGTTTTCCCTCAAGCAGCTGGCTCCACACACAGCCTGGCAAGTGGTTCATTATGGCACCATAAGCTCCTGCCAGGAGTGGGTGAATCATGTTAGTTATTATGCTGTCACTATTGATGTTGGTCTTGTGAATTCATGTACAATAATAGTTACTACTATAAGAGAACATGAATACCATCCATAAACCATGAGTGGAAGGGCACTGGCTCCAGGAAGAATGATATTTCCATGCTCAGAATCCTATTCCTGCCCGCCATAACTGCCAGAACAGCCTCTATTATAGAAAAATAAATATTACGGAAAAAAGAAGAAGACAAATATGATATGAAGTCTGTGCAAGGAAAACAGTCTATTATCATCTGGATAAAGCAAATCAAATGACAAATATAGTCATAGCAAAATGGAAACAAAGTTAAAACAACAGTGCAAAGCAAAGGCATGGAGTCTTGTCACCACACACAAGTGTTCTTGTGTCCAGCCTACAAGCCACACACCAGAGTGGCTACTTAAGTACCACTGAACCTCAGTAACATTTAAGTCTAAGTGGATATTTCCAAAACAATTTCTTGTTACACACTTACTCAAAATTTATCCAATTATAGTGACCTGTTTTCGTGCTCTCTCTCGCCTCACATACCAGAAAAGCCATGAGTGCCTTCTTTCAAAGTTACTTCACTGTCCTCAGCTAACTCTCCAACAGGTCTACTGCCTTATTGCTTGTAAACAATTCCCATGCTGAGAGAGAGAGAGACAGAGGAGAGAGAGGAGAGAAAGGAGAGAGAGAGAGGAGAGGAGAGAGAGAGAGGAGAGGAGAGAGAGAGAAGAGAGGAGAGAGAAAGAGGAGAGGAGAGAGAAAGAGGAGAGGAGAGGAGAGGAGAGAGAGAGAGGAGAGAGAGAGGAGAGATATCAAAATGAAAATCAAAATAAAAACAAAAACAAAACTGGAGACTAAGTGGGGAGGAAAGGAGACAAGAAAAGTTACACATACAGGCCTAAATAGACAGAAAGGCTGGCAATTAGGCAGATGAATTAACATCACAAAGTGATGTGACATCATGAAGCTGAGTAAGTGATGTTATTTGAGTCTCCATACTTACTTTCATCATAAAAGGACATGAAATTACTTTACAGCCACCATTTTTATTTCCACACAGTAGTAACTGACGTCAACTTTTAGGAGGTGACATCAATACAATGTACAATCACGTGGTTGGTCAATCTGTGTGACGTGTGACCAGCTGACTTTAACATCATTGGTTATTATTAGTTCCACGTTCCCTACTGAGTAAAGGTTGGGACTTTTCCTCATTCAATAATTGCTTTTGAAATGCTTTGTCCTTGCTAACCACACTCTTCTAGCTTCTCATCGACACATGACCTCCATCGTCATTTTGCTCACCTTTTGGTCCAAGTGCAAGCCATGAGGCACCCAGATCCAGTGGGTTAAATTACAATGTGAGGTCATCAGTGCTACACAGTTCCCTGATCATGGTTGACTCATGCTTAATTGTTTAGACTGGTGCATTGCCATATGTACCACAGGTGTTGTAAGCCTTTAATGCCTGATTTTAGAGTCTGAAGTAAATTGCATGCAAGTAATTTACTTGCACATCTATATCCTATTCAGGAAAGCTCAAAACTAACAAGCATATGTGTAATTTTTCACTGTTTTTTCCCATCTGGGCAGGTTAAGGCCACAGTGCACCAATTGGCACAACTACATACATCCCAGAATGAATGCCACAAAACATCCAAAATTACTGGGATGGATTGAGTTAGTATGCAGGAATATTCATACCCAACAAATTGAGCCCAAATAGTCTAGAATATACTGTATACTGTAGAAAGTACACAATAATTTGCTCTCATGGGATGGGCCCTTAACCCATAATTGACAGGTAGCATTCATAGAGGCCGGGGCCTCGCTGCCAGGGGCTTATATCGTCGAACGAGCATGCGCGACCACTCATGCCAAATACCAGCATCCCATGCCGTTTCTTCGTAATACTAAGAAGATATGTTGTATTTTCAATTTTCATTATTTTTTACAGTCTCTACTTGCCAAACTTCCTGATAAATCGAGACTGAAGGGTATTTTTGTTGTTATATAGACTCCATAGTTGATAATTATTTGGTCTATAGTCCGAATAAAATAAGCAGTGTGCGGCATCATGGAGTTGAAATTGCCGGTTTGTTGCATTTTTTTTGTTTGTTGCATGGTAAAAATGAGAGTGTTAAAACCGACTTAATCACACTTTCACTGGTAAAAAAATAATCTTTTGCCGTGATTGTAAAAAAAAAAAAAAAAAAAAAAAAAAAAAAAAAAAAAAAAAAAAAATCATGGCATGCCCATGCATACTCTATGGCATGTGCGTACGTGCCCCCGGCAGATGGTCCCGCCATGCCATGGCATGTGCGTACATGCCACCCGTCGGCAATGGGTTAGACTGTAGGAAAATTCCATATCTTTGGCTAGAGAGAATCAAGGAATATCTAAGGACTATATCATAACATGAGAATAGAACTACACTCTCACTCTGATATATGAAATATTCTGAGAGGTCAAAGGATAATGTCAGAAATAAGGAATATTAATCATGACAAAAGTATAGCTTTTCCTCATCTCACAGCTAAGGATTCACCTATCTTTCTGTACACAGACAAAGTTGTAAAGTCAAAATCAATAATTATCACCCTTTTTAACAGGAACACTTACACTGAAAGTATATCAATTTTCATTACAATGGACCAAAATATGTATTATTAAATATACATTCCTATTATAAATCATGTGTTGTACATTAATATGTGCAAACATTTTTCTTGTAAGGTGGTTAATGGTTAGAAGAAATAAATGTGCTAGACCACAAAGCACTATGGTAAAGTATTGTGGCAAAAAGGGTGAAAATGAGTTAATGATTGGGATAAGATGTGTTAGATGTCAAAGGTTGTAGAACGCTCTAGAATAGAATATTAGTGAAAAGGGTACGGAGGGGGAGCAAATGGAATACAGTGGGAATTTGTAAAAGGATGTGGTTAACCCATAATTGACGGGTAGCATTCAAAGTGGCCCGGGCCTCGCTGCCGGGGGCTTATATCGTCGAACGAGCATGCGCGACCACTCATGCCAAATACCAGCATCCCATGCCGTTTCTTCGTAATACTACGAAGATATGTTGTATTTTCATTATTTTTTACAGTCTCTACTTGCCAAACTTCCTGATAAATCGAGACTGGAGGGTATTTTTGTTGTTATATAGACTCCATAGTTGATCATTATTCGGTCTATTGTCCGAATAAAATAAGCAGTGTGTGGCATCATGGAGTTGAAATTGTCAGTTTGTTGCATTTTTTTTGTTTGTTGCATGGTAAAAATGAGAAAGTGTTAGAACTGACTTAATCACACTTTCACTGGCAAAAAAATAATCTTTTGCCGTGATTGTAACAAAAAAAAACTCATGGCATGTCCATGCATACTCTATGGCATGTGCGTACGTGCCCCCGGCAGATGGTCCCGCCATGCCATGGCATGTACGTACATGCCGCCCGTCGGCAATGGGTTAAAGGCATGGGGTGATCAGATCAAATGGAGAGTATGTGTCAGAGGAGGGGAGAGTAACATTGTATGGGAAACTACTAAAGAGCTATTATGAACCAATCAAATGGTAATACGGTAAGAAACAATAGTTGTGAAAGTAGGAGAAGAATCCTGAGAAAGAAATAATGGAATACCAGATGCTGGTGAAGTGTCGGGAAGGGAGGGATCCACAGAAGGACTTCGTTCTGACTTAAGGGAGTCAGATGAGCATCTAAGTGGGGGTGGTAAGGATAATGGGGAAGGAGGAGGGATTGGTGATGCACATGGAGGAGAAGAGGATGGGGTGTTTTTTGGTTGAGTGGGAGGAAGAGGAATAGAGGAACTTGAGGAGGAGGAGGAGGATGGATATCAGTAGATATTTTGAATGTAGAGCGACTAGAGATTAGAGGGTGGATGAGGGAGTGGATCATTCTCTTGAGTCATGTTTACAAACTTTTGGGTGTTTTCAAGAGTTTCTGGAGGGGAACTGGGTGGGGAGGCCTGAAAAACAAAAGTTTTCTTATTTGGAGGAGAAGAGGGAATAGATGTCTGAAGAGCAGAGGAAGAGGTGGGTGTAGGAGAGGTTGTGGTAGGAGAAGATGGAGTGGAACTTTTAGGTTGTCTGGTGCAACAGGTAAAGTGTGAAGGAGGGGGAGGGGTAGGCATCGGGGAAGTGGTAGAGACTGGAGAATCTGGATTTAGACTGGAAAAGAAATTTGACTGGGGGAGAGATGTAGTAGAGATAGGTTGGTTCAGGGTAGAAGGAAGAGATACTGGGAGAGATGCTGAGACCTTGAAAAGATGGGAGGAGAGTGGAGCGAAGTACAGTTTTCGAATAGGTAAAAAGAAAAAACCTCTTCAGTGTGCTTCTTGTCTGACCTCACGTAGAGTGAGGCCTCATTTGAATCTGAGAACTGCTACCTCAAATTTGAGCTTGTAGATAGAGCAGCTTCTATAAAGTACATTATGGGAGACACCACAATTGGCACATGTGTGTGACTAAGCAGAGCAATTTGAATGGTCATGACCAGGGTGGGCACATAGAGGGCAGCAGGCTGGGGAGAAACAGTGTTTGGCTTGGTGGCCAAAACACCAACATTTCTGACATTGATGGGGAAGAGGTTGATATGGTCGGACAGGGCAGGACACTCTACCAATATAAACTTCATGAGGGAGGTCATGTCTACAGAAGCTAATCTTGGCAATATTGGCATGCAAGCAAGTTGTTTTCACAATCTGACCAATCCTTGCGGTAGACAGGACAGTCCTTTGGAGAGACAGAAACAGTTCCAGTACAAGTATAGTGAGGTTAGGCAGGAATGGGTTTACCAGTGAGGTCAGTCGGGTTGATAGTGCACGAGCTTGGGACTCAGATATATCTGTGACAAGGCATGAACGATCAGAATGACTGAAAAGAAACTTTGCCAACTTTTTTTTTGGAGACACTGTTGGAAGAGAAGGGTACTGTCAGTGTCTGGGGCTGTAGTGGGGAATCAAAGAATTGATCCCACTTGGCTGGGCCAAAAAGGGTACTCAAAAGGTTTGCAAAGGTGGAAGCAGTAGAAGCATGAGGGCAGGAGGAAGATGGGGGGGTATGGAGGGAGGTAGTACTATTGGGGGGACAATAAGGATAAAGAGCAGTAATAAGGGACAGACAATGAAGAAGACTGTGCAGTAGAAGATGGAGTGGAAGATGTTAAGAGAGAGGAAGGGGTGTATTCTGAAGGAAACAGGAGTAATCATAGAAGAAAACAGACTGGACACTGTTGGTAGTGCTAGTGAATTTAGCAACGGGAAATATTTTCCTCACCTTGTTTTTGTATTAACTGAAGATAAAGCAAATAAGAAGAGAAAAAAAAAAAGAGTTTAAAAGAATATTTATTATTAATAGCAAAGATAGGTCTTCAAACTGCAAGTTTTATAACTGGCTAGAATTTATTGTCTAGAGAATAATGAAGTAATTACTATACTTGACAGCTAGGTAGTTCATAATATCCTCTCTTGATAACAAAATATATAATTTCATGAAATCACTCATTTCTCTTAGCTATGTTAGTGGTTTTTTTTACATGTAGAAAGTTTCATTTGGTTTGGTTATGAAATCAAACCAAGAATTCTGACCAAGAAGTTTCATCTAAAACAGGAATGACAAAAGTCATGATTTTCAAGAAATCTTGAAATATCATATTATTGTAATTTTGCTGTTATTAATGTTCATAATGTTAGGGTAACTATAATGTCTATAATAAAAATAACACTATTAGTAAAAAAATATGTTTTTCCTGCCAATTCAAGGAAAGGTAAAATCAGATAGTTAACAAGGTCTACTAATTGACTCCTTTGTGGCAGAGCCATCTACGTGCAGAGTCACTTCAGAAAAAATTTAAAGTGAGCACAGCATTTTCCCCGGTGATATTAGGTTAAGGAATGCTTATTTATTTCAGTGAATCTGACAGATATCAAAATACTGAAATACAATGAAAATAAAATGCATTTCTAAGGCAGCAACAATGACCAGCCATTATGTCACAACCCACACACTCTAAAAATCTAAAAGGGGTTTCCACTGGTAAGTAGTTACCTGAGAGATGAGGAAAAGTATGTGAGTTTGGCCACTTTGACACCAAGGTGGCAAGTCACATGCCATGTGGGACATCATTTGAACAGGAACATACAGAAACATAGGAATCCTCTCACACTGAGGTGGTATGGCACATTACATTTGCTGTGGTGAAGACTGGACCTGCTCTTTTTTTTTAGCATGCAACCTGCCATCTCAGGCAGTGTGTCAGATCTTAGTGGAGCTTTACATTCAAAGTTATTATAAGCCAAGTTAATATAAAAATAATAAAATCATATATATAACAGATGATATAAAAAGGAAAACTTTTGGGTGTATAACATACACTGAGTAGTTTGGAAGTGTCTAGAAGATTCCCCCAAACACATTTGACAACATGGTTTTGCTCACCCAGTGAGCAAGGCTTTGGTTGAGAGGGTAACCATATATGGTCTTGTAGGAGAACACAATGTTTCTTCCAGACAATGAACCTATTAACATAACATCTGTACAAACTATGTGGAAATACAAATGTCCACATATTTCGGTACAGAAGAAATACTCTCAATGATAAAAATTATCAAATATTTTTCCTTACAAGTATTTTCAAGGTATTGGAACAAGTCTACCTCACTTTCTGCCCGAGAGTCATCCTTCTTTATTCTTCCAAAGGAGAGATAGATAACTGTCACAAGATTAATTAGGACTTAGGACAATAACATCAGCAACCTCTGGTAATGCCATCTTGTGAACAGAGTGACATGCAGCACTTGTAACCTGTGTGATATCACAGTGCCATGTGTCATTTGCCACTTGCCACCTGCCACCTTGGTGTGAAAGCAGCCTTAGTTTCCATCTGCATATTGTGCGACAGTTTTTTGTTGATTTCCTTGAATCAGTTCACTATTTTCATTGATTTCCTCAAATCAGTTAACTTCTGCAGATTAATAGTGAAACCAATGAATGTAATTTATCATTGCCTACAACACTATGATCTTAGGTCTTCTCCAAGTCAGTGCAAGTCTTTTGTATTCTTTGACAGTTATTTTATCTTTGTGTGATGTGCATTAACCCTTTGCCGACGGGTGACATGTACACACATGCCATGGCAAGGCTGGACTATCTGCCGGGGGCATGTACGTATATGCCATGGTGTATGTATGGACATGCCATGAGGTTTTTTTTTGTTACAATCACGGTAAAATATTATTTTTCTGCCACTGAAAGTGTGATTAAATCGTTTTTAACACTTTCTCATTTTTACTATACAAAAAAAAAAAACTACGATTTTAACTCCATGATGCCACACACTGCTTATTTTATTCAGACTATAGAGCAAATAATGATCAACTATGGAGTCTATATAACAACAAAAATATCCTTCATTCTTGATTTATCAGGAAGTTTGGCAAGTAGAGACTTTAGAAAATAATGATAACTGAAAATACAACATATGCTCGTAGTATTACGAAGAAACGGCAAGGGGTGCTGGTATTTGGCATGAGCGGTCGCGCATGCTAGGGCGACGATATAAGCCCCCGGCAGCGTTGAGAAAGGGTTAACAAGAAATGGCTAAATATGTAACTTGCTTTTCATTCCTGTTCTTTTTGTGGTAAATATTCAGAATATCTTCCCATGACCAATCACAGCTATATTGGGATTGATGGATTCCTCTCTCTGTACTACCCAAATATATAGAAATTATGCCTTGGAACCCACCCAAATCCCCTCCCCAACCCTCACAATCTTGGCCCTGATAGTAGGGGATGGCATGAAAGGTACCAGGGAATTCATGGGGTACAATATGAGGTATAGTTTCAGTTTCCCACAGTCATATAGTACAAAGTAAAATTTTCCCACTATGGTCATAACAACTGAAAATAATGACACTTTTCATCTATAGTATATCCTTTGCAAGTTGATAATATGTAAGTTATGCAAGAGAATGTAATGACAACATCATAAAGAAGGGGGAAAAATATGCTCAATAATACATAAAATAATCGTGCAAGCAAAGAATAACAGAAATCAAGAAAATGGGTTGTGACAAATGCCATGTGGAGATCATATCCACAGCGACTGTATGGGGGTCTGGAGGTAGAGCTCCCCGATAGGGAAATACAGCAATCAGATAGGGGTCAGTGGTTGAAGCTTGGAAGGTTTTTGGCTCTTAGGGTGATGTTTGTGGATTTCCCAGGAATAGCTGGAGTAAAAGGGACTTACCACCAGGATGGTGCAATCACTTCAGAAATTTACCAAAACTCGTTTAAATCATTTACGACAGCAAAGAACAACAGGTTATAATATGGTGAATGACCACATTGGTTTGGAAAACATAGCAATCAGAAGGAAGTCCAGAGGTGTAGACCCTAGGTTAGGAAGGTTTCTGTATTTTACAGTCCTGAACTAAGGAATTGTAGTGCGCACGCTTGCTGATTCCGTTACAGACGAATACTAAGTATTAAATGGATGGAGAAGAAAATTAATAATGAAGTACTGAGAAAAGTAAATTGTAAAGACCGGCTGTTGGACATCTTGAACAAAAGGAAACTAAAGTTTATTGGTCATGTGATGAGAAGTAAAATTATTGAGAAAGACCTGCTGACAGGGATGGTGATAGGAAACAGAGGAAGAGGCAAACCGAAGACAAGACTGAGCGAAAACATCAAAGATATTTGCGGGCTGTCAATGGTACAAGTGGAAATAAAAGCGCAAGATCGAGTTGAGTGGCGAAGGATGGTGGAGAGGTCCACGGCTGCTCAAACATGAGAACACCATTATTGATGATGAACTAAGGAAACATGGTGATCAGAAGGGGGTCTGGGGGTGGAGCCCATGATTGGAAAATGCAGAGGTTTGATTAAGAAATGTAGTGATCAGAAGGGGGTCCAATGGCATGTCCCCCATGTTACGAAGGTTTTTGGTTCGTATGGTACTTTACAGTAGTTTATCCTTTTAGGCATGGGTTCATTTGCGCAACATCATATCGTATCTTCCAGGGCCGAATCTTGGCTCAGGTTTCTCATTTTTCCACTTCCTTTATTATATGAACTGTGATTCTTGGAACAGGTTTTTAATTTTTGAACTTTCTTTTAGTTTTTAAATTACCTTCAAATAACCTTAAAAGGGTTTTTCCTTAATGTTACTGAGACCGATACTCAGTGATAGAGGGAAATGGATACTACCATCTTATAGAGCATAAAAATGGAATAAAAACTGCACAAGTACAGCTGCAGTGGGCTCATATTTAACCACAAAATAACAAAAATCTGCTATATATCACTGCTCAGAGACAAAGTCCACAACACCCTCACATAGCCAGAGTTCTTAATATCATGTTTTCTTTAAGTAGGCACAAAGTGCTAATAAAGGGGGGGTTTGCCCCCTGTCTAGAGAATAAACAGAAGGTAGGAGAGGTTAGGTTTGGATTCTCATGATAGCCTAGTAACAGATACCGTTTTTTTTTTTTTTTTTTGTGGGGGGGGGGGTTGGCTTATCTTTGCCAAAAATGAATTTTCTTTACATTTTGGAAGTCAAAGTCTATGCGGTGGACCTCTGTGTGAGGACACTGAGGGGGTTTCCGCAGCATTATTCCTATGTATTTGAGAAGTGCGGAGAGAGAGGAATCCATTGAGAACACTTTCGTCGTGATCAGTCACATCATGTGAAGGCAGTCTGAATACTACCCTTTTGTTAAACCTTAGAAGAGAGTTCACCATTCCCCTGCAGCATAAAAGGCCTATCTTATGCTCGTAGACTCTGCAGCAATCATGGTCTCTTGTCGAAGGTCACATTAATGCCTTATAAAGATATACGAAACGAATATGAGGAAACCCCACGGCCATATATAAACCTTCGTAAATTCTGTGCTTTTAATCCCAGGTTTCCCTTGTGTGTTGAGACTTTTCTAATAACCAAAGGATCTATTTCCGCCGAGAAGCCAAGTCTGGAGACGCATCATTCTTCCAAATTCCAGTCCTTTTTACGGCTCTATTTCAAAGCGTCCCTATATCCACTTCATCACTTCAACAGATGATGAGAATCCACTCTTGGAATTCCATGAGCCTAAGAATTACCTTGGAAATGAGCGAAGCGTTTTCCGTCTATTTCCGTCTCGCCGCCGCCGACGCCATCACAACACTGCGTCCGAATTCGCGCTCGGGATTCAAAACTTTCCACTTGAAGTTTTTCATTGGCGACAATCGCCTGGAATTTCTTATAAAACTTCAATTTTAAAAAATGAGATAAAGGAGAATTTATTCGTCACCATGAAACGGAAATCATTTAGTGCAATGACCGGCTGCCACTATCGCCTTTTCCGCGAACGAATCGGAACACAAGCACAGCATGAAGCTCAGGGAGAAAAGGAAAGAAAAGAAGATTCGCAAGGGAATAAAGCAAGGAATTAAGCGAAAGACGAGAAATAAAGTAAGGAGGAATAATTGAAAGACGAGAAATAAAACGAAAAGGAGAAATAAACGAAAAAGGAAAAATAAAGCAAGGAGGAATAAGCGAAAAACGAAAAATAAAGCAAGGAGGAATAAGCGAAAAACGAAAAATAAAGCAAGGAGGGAATAAGCGAAAAGCGAGAAATAGAGCCAGGAGTGAATGCATATGATGATGGAAGCTTTGGAATTAATTTAGGAATTATGAATATTGAAATTTATGTAGGAATAATGGGAGGAAATGTGGAAATAGGAAGGTACACGGGGAAATTAAGAAAATAAATGAGGAATTAAGGAGGGAATTAAGAAACAACTATGAATTATTTGTGGAGAGAAATCACGAATTAAGAAGGAATGGCGAAACACACATAAGTTGGAGACTTCATGCTGAACAAATTATAAACACAGCGACCAAGGCGAAGAGCTGGAAAACGCGCACAGGTATGCCGAAGGAAATGCTTTCAGGCTAATTGAGCACATCATGCCACGAATTAGAAATATAGTGAAAAGACGAGATACTTATCTATGTGTGTGTATTTGTGTGTGTGTAGTGAGTGTTTTTGTGTGTGTGTGTTTGTGTGTGTATGTGTGTGTGTGTGTGTGTGTGTGTGTGTGTGTGTGTGTGTGTGTGTGTGTGTGTGTGTGTGTGTGTGTGTGTGTGTGTGTGTGTGTGTGTGTGTGTGTGTGTGTAGATAGATTATTCATAATAATTTCGCTCTGACGCTGCTAACAAGTTTGTACAGTATTTATCACTGTGAATGTAATTTCTTCCCCCTTCCTCAACAGGCCTTTTATAATGAAACAATCGATTTCGTGTTTTAATTTTCCGTGATTTCATGTGTGCGTGGTTATCTGGCTATGACACTGTGAAAATAATATGGTATAGGTCAGATCATGACAATTATTTCACAAGCAGAAAAGTCACAATATCGGAAGTAAAACATTTAAAGGTACAGAGTTCGTCACGGTTTGGTCGGGGATTTTCCCCGCCCCCAGGGGCGCCTTTCAGCTTTTTCGGGGGGGGGGGGGCAAGGGAGAAACGAACAAAAAAAAAAGCTATTCTAGGGACCTATATAGATGAAATATAATAAAATAAATAAAGAAATAAAAAGTGGCCCTTGGGGAGGGCAAGGCAGACCTGGGGGGGGGGGACAGTCTTGTCAACTGCCCCCACCAGCCCTGCCATTTGACGACCCTGCCTCCCCCTCCTTCCACCTACACCACTCTGAAGGAACACCTGTGAGCACGGCGTCTCCGCCCCTTGCCATAACCCTCCTCGCAATGCCACCAACTCGTCAAGAGACGAAAGATGCTGAAGGCGAGAACTTCGCTGTGCAAAAGTACTGGCTTGTTCTCGGCACGTGGCCGATCCTTCAAGCTCTGAAATTTTGTATAATTTTGCGGATAGTCAAAAGTGAAACTGTAGAATTTTATAAACTGGAAAATGATAATCCAAAATAGTTTCCCAATTTTACCAAAACGTAACTGCAACCAGCTCCTCGGTAGAATAAAAAGTAAACACATGTAGGCACACTAAATCCCTTTATATAACATCCAACTATCTATATTTCTATCAATTATTGTATCTGTCTATATTTGGGGTCCCCAACGACACAGATTATTGGCCTGATAGCAAGCCTCTATACTGGTACTGAAAGTGCTGTAAAGTGTGGTGGGGGTATGTCGAACTTCTTCCCTGTTAATTCAGGGGTGAGGCAAGGCTGTGTCCTTGCACCCACCCTTTTCAACACTTGTATGGACTGGATAATGGGCAGAGCTACTAGCCAAAGTCAGTGCGGAGCAACACTAGGCAATATTAAGGTCTCGGACCTTGACTTTGCCGACGATGTTGCCATCCTATCTGAGTCCTTGGAGTCACTTGTGGCGGCTCTAGATGCATTTAGCAATGAGGCGAAGCCCCTAGGCCTAGAGGTCTCCTGGACCAAGACCAAGATTCAGGACTTTGGGGGCCTGTTAGGGGAACCCGTTCAGTCGGTCCATGCTTGCGGCGAGGACGTTGAAGTCACAGAAAGTTTTACATACCTTGGTAGCGTAGTCCATATCTCTGGGTTGTCAGACCAGGAAGTCAGTAGACGGATTGGTCTGGCAACAGGAGCCATGAACTCGATCAACAAGAGCGTTTGGAGATGTCGGTACCTATGCAGAAGGACCAAGCTGCATGTCTTCAAGGCCTTGATACTTCCAGTTTTGCTCTATGGAAGCGAAACCTGGATGCTATCCAGTGCCTTGGAGTCTCGCCTTGATGCCTTTTGTAACAAGTCCCTTCGCCGGATCATGGGGTACAGTTGGCAGGACCACGTGTCCAACCGGCGGTTACACCGTGAGACTGGCATGGGACCTGTTACTTGTATAATCCGGGATCGCCAACTCAGGCTATATGGCCACCTAGCTCGCCTCCCTATGGACGACCCTGCCCATCAGGTTGTCTCTCTGCGAGACAACCCTGGGTGGAGGAGATCTGTGGGACGTCCTAGGAGATCATGGCTTGGGCAGCTCGACGAGACCTGTCGCGAGGAACTAGAGATGGGCCGTGTGCCTGCCTGGAGACTCGCCTCGAGGGATCCTCGTGGCTGGAAGCGAAGGGTGGATGCGGCCATGCGCCCCCGTCGGCGTTAGCCCCTTGATGATGATGATGATGAACGTCGTTAGCATTGACCCCTTTGGGTCGGTGGGACTATTTAAGGGATCGAAACGCCTGGGGGTCCTTGTCTCAGATATTGTGTGCTCACAATTCTGTAAGTAATGTATTGCTACGCCAGTGGGTCTTTGTCTCTGTGCGAAACATGTGTTAACATGAAAAGGATGACCTGGGCATGTGTTAACATGAAGGGACCTGGGCAAACATGACGCAACTGGCTGTGAGCGGAGGAGCGGAGGAACAAGCCAAGGGAGACGCGGTTGGGTGCTGCTCCTGTGAAGACCTCGTGTGTGCCCTTGTGACCTGATAAACTTTGTGTTGCCCTGTTATAAGCTGTGACATGCTGGTTTCCCCCTGTATTGTGCCTATAGAAAAGTGTACGGGTAAATAACTTGTGTAAATAAAGGAAAGACTGTCATTTTGTGTTTATTTGGTGCCCTGCCTCGCCACTTGGCGTTTCCCCTCGTGGTGTTCTGGGACGCTGTGGTGCTCGGTGCCTCTTGGAGCTGTTCAGTGTTCACGACCCTGTGGATAGCACGCTGTCTGCCTAGCCTGCCTTGTGTTGGTAGCAGAGAGATGAGGCGGTCGGCGTAACAGTATCAACGTGGCGTTCGGCTCGCCACAGTGCATGCAACATGCGCAATGGTAACCTAGTCTGATTCTGTGAAGAAAAACTTTGGTACCTCTATTGATTGCTTCAGAGAGTGCCAGTGGCTCATAGCCTATGGCGTCTGAGTACCATCTTGACTAGACATGGTTCAAAGCTTTCTTGGAATCTGACTTTGGTTGTTCCGTTCCTGAAATAGTCACCTATACAAGCCAGGAGCTTTCCTTTGATTCCTTTCTGGATTAGGGTTTCCTGAATAGCAAGAGGACTTGCTAATTCAAAAGCTTTCTTGAGGTCTAGGAATACTACCACAGAAGTGACAGTGCTGATTGTGCTTAAGAGTGTGGCTATGCTGTAGGCTGTGCTCGTGCCCTTTGTGAACCCATGGAGGTGTTCATGTGGGGGTCCCATTTTCCATTGGAGTCGGTTTAGCACCATTCTCTCGGCCGTCTTGCCCAGACAGCTGAGGAGAGAGATGGGGCGGTACTTCCCTGGCTCCTTTGGTTTTGGGATGGGAACTATGATAGCCCTCTTCCAGCTGTTGGGTAGAGTGGAAGTTTCCCAGGACTTGTTTATGACTTGGAGGAATACAAGCTCACCTACCAGTCCTGTGTCAGAACCCGGGGCTGTGTCAGAACTGTTTTTGTAGGTTTGTCTTAGTTCCCTCAGAGAGAAGATAACATCTGCGTTACCGGGTTCGGCTGCCCTTTCTCTAATATAAGCAATTCTGCATTGTTGGTTTGCCCTCAGTTCAGCTGGCAGACTGTTGTTGCTTGTTCTCGCAGAGAACTCTTGCACCAGTCTGTTTGCTTCTGCTTGAGGGTCGTGGTGTGTGCACCTTGCGGCTGAGCAGTTAGTAGCTCGCCTGACCCATTGCCACAGCTCTGTAAGGGTGGTTCGGTGGTCAAAGGATTCACACCATTCCAGCCGCTTTTCCTGCCTAACTCTTATGGCAGTTTCCTTGGCATCCCTGACTACTTCCCTTAGGAGGGCTAAGTTATCAGGTATTCTTTGCCTTCGGAAATGTTTCCTACACATGTTCACTCTGTGGTTGACTTCCTTAATCTCATCATTAAAGTACCAGGCATCTTTATAACTCCTGGACCATGGCCAAGTTTTAGGTATAGTTTGTGAAGCTGCTTGATTTATGGCACTGATAAGTCTGGCTTCAAGCACTTCCACGTTTTTGCTCTGTGGGAGTTCATTGCTTCTAAGACAGTGGGCCAAGGCATTCTGAAAGGCTTGCCAGTTGGCCTTGTTTGTTTTCCATCTAGGATTTGCTTGTGGCATTTAGGCTGGGCCAGCATCCATGAGGGTAGTAATAGCGCCATTGTGGTCACTTGTGACAGTCTCATCGACACACCATCTAATTCTCTCTGCCAGAGCCGCAGTGGCCATGGTGAGGTCTAGGACCCCTCCTTTGACATGTGTTGGCTCTTGGCTTTTGAGAAGAGCGATCTCGGGGAAAGACTCATGCACGTTGGCTATGTGATGGCCTGCTGCATCCGGTGCCCTGCAGGGAGCCAGGATGGGATGGTGTGCATTGAAGTCTCCCCTAATGATCACTCGGTGTTGTGCTGCAGTAGCACAGACCTGGCTGATGTCTCAGCTCCTACAGCCTGGCCTGCTGTACACATTGTACAGCTTGATGGGGCCCCCAGCCAGGTAAATCTCAATGGCAAGTGATTCAATATCCTCTCCACAGTGCGGTGCATCAGCTTTTGTGGAGCAAGGGATTGTTGCTCTGACCAGGGTGCTGCCAGCTATGCTTGGCAGCATGAAGACATGATACACTGAGAAGCAAACAGTCCCCTCTATTAATGTCTCCTGGAGCATGACAGTCTCAATGTTCCTTGATTGCACTAATGTGTGGAGGATGGCATTCTTTGTATTGAAGCCATAGATGTTCCACAGTAGTATGCTTAGATTGTGTGTCATGATGTTACTTGGTGATAGTTACATCAGAGACGTCTTTATATTCGCCTTCAAAGTCAGTAGTGTCTGAATCTGACAACTCCATTGTGAAGTCCTCACTAGTTGAGGGATCTTCATCTGGTTTTTGGCTGTTTGTCAGCTAACCATGGGTCCACTGGGAGGTGGAGAGCCTTTGGTAGCTCCGACTTTTGTGAGTTTGGCTTTTCTCACTTCAGGCTTTGTTTGTGTATCTTTCCTCTTTGCTGCCTTTACCTGAGTAAGGTCAGCTTGTTCTGGTACTGGCTGTACAGATACAGCCTGTTCTGGCTCTGCCTGTGAGGGCATGGCCAGGGTTGAGGTTGGGAGGGGAGTCTCGTCCTGGGGTAAGGGTGGGGCTGCCTTGGCTCTGCTCAGCTTCCTCCCTTTCAGAAATGCAACAGTCTGGGTCATGGCAACCACGACTGCCTTCTCTGCCTCCTTACTGGACTTCCCCGTAGCTGTTGCTACTGGAGTGACTACAGCAGTCAACAGGAGAGTCATATCTCCCTCATTAAAGAGGAGATTATTTTCTCTTGGGTAGGCTTTTGCGGCGTTCTTTATTCCTGTTGTTCTTTTTCTATATTGTGGAAATGGTCGGAAACTCCTTTTTACTGGAGTGTCGGCTGTGGAGGGGCTTCCCTCCTCTTAGGAGGTCGGGAAGTCTTTTCCCTATTGTTCAGACATGGGTGCTTGGGAGAGCAGGAGCAAAGTCTAGGCTTTTTAGGAACCTCTTGTCGCCTGAGGGCTGCCTCTCTCCTGGCAGAGCAAGCCAGGCTACAGGCGTGATGCTTCTTGGCACAGTTGGAACATTTAGCTTTTGTGTCCCTTTAGCCTTCCTTGTCGGCCTTAAGGCACACCTTGGTGCTGTGAGCCTTGCTACAGACACCACATTTAGACTTAGCCTTGCAGCTAACCTGGTGGTGACTGTATCTTTGGCACTTGTAGCACCGAAGTGGCTCTGGTACATATGTTCTAAGGCTGAAGGAGCCCCAGTTACCCAGATCAAGGATAGTGATTGGGGCTACTTTCAAGGTTACCAGGACTTGCCTGGTTGAGCTCTTCCCTTTCGACATTCGGGAAAATTCCACGACCTGTGGGTGTGATGTGATCACATCCACATCATATGATAGTGAGAAATCAAGTAGGACCATCTTTACTTTCCTATCGTCAGGATTCAGTGGTGAGGGGCACACTTTCCTTCCATCATTAAGCTCCTTGGTTTCCTGCAGGAAATTCGGGGTAGCCTGCCCTTTGGGCATGTTAATCATGCCCTGGTCTATGGCAACCAGGATTGTCAACCGGATTTTTCGCTGCATCTCCAATACTTTTACCAGTTGGTAAGCATTGTCGAACCTCGTTAGAGGGGTTGGGGGGTTTTTGGGTGTTTGGGGTTGTGCTTTCCCTTTTCCCCCTTTTGAAAAACCAAATTTGGGAAAAGGTTTTTCCCTGTGGGGTTTCCCCCTTTTTTTTCCCTTTGGGGGGCGGTTAGGACCCAATTTTTTCTTTGACCCGGTCTTTCCCCCCGGGGGGGAAAAACTGAGGGAGGAAGGGGGGGGTGGGGGGGGGTTTTCTTTTCCTGGGTTTCCTTTTTGGTTTTTTTGGGAAGGGGAAAAAAAAAAATGGGTAAAACCCCTTTCGCTGTTGGGGGGAGAAAAGGGGAAAAAGGGTTTCCCCCGGGGGGGGGCTTGTTTTTTGGGGGGGCTTGGGGAAATTAAAAAAAGCTCACCTTTCCCCCGTTCCTGTGTTTTTTAGGGAAAAAAAAAACCCCCGGGGGGGGCGCCAAAAAAAAAAAAACAAGGTTTTTTTTTTTGGGTTTTTTTCTTTTTTTCCCTTTGAGAAAAAGGAAAAACAACATTCTTTTTTAACCCGGGGGGGGTTTTGGGGGGGCCCCTTTTTTTCAAAAATTTTTTAAAAAAACCAAATTTTTTTGATTGGGGTTTGGGGGTTTTCCCCCCAAGGGGTTTAGGGGGGGGGGGGATGTTGTTTTTTCTTTTTTTTCTCGCAGGGAAAAAAATTTGCAAACCCGGGCTGTTTTTTTTTTTGCTTTGGGGGGGCTTGGGGGGGTTGGGAACCCTTGGGGGGGCTTGGAAAACCCCGTTTGGTTTTGGCCCCGGCCTGGGGAAACCCCTTTTCCCCCAAAAAAGCTCTTGTAAGGGGGGTTTCGGGGGGGGGCAAAAGGGGGGTTTTCCCCCCCCCAAAAATTTCCAAACCGGCTTTTTTCCTGGGCCCAAAATTTTTTTATGGGGGGGGAGGGGTTTTCCTTTTTGGGATTTCCCGGAAATTAACCTTTTCCTTTAAGGGGGGGGCAAAAATCAGGGGAATTTTTTTGGGCTTTGGGGGGAAAATTTTTTTTCCTTTTCCAAAATTTTTCAAATTGTTGGGGTTGGGGGCTTCCTTAAAAAACTAAAAAAAATTTTTAAAAAAAGGGGGGGGTTTTAAAAAACTTCCCCGGGGGGGGGGGGGCCGGGGGGGAAAGGTTTTTTTGGTTTTAGTTTTAAGCTTTTCTTGATTTTTTTGGCCAAATTTAAAGGGCCCGGGGGTTCCCAAAGGGAATTTTCCCCCCCGGTTTTTTCTCTGTGGGGGTTTCCCTTTTTTCCCAAGGGGGGGGGCCAAAGGGGGCCAAAAGGCCCTTTTGGAAAAGGGGTTTTTTAGGGTTGGGGGGGGGCCCTTTTTTTTTTTCCAAACTAGGGGGGGGTTTTCCGGGGGGGCCAATTTTTTGGGCTGGGCCCCAAAACAAAAACCCCTTTGGGGGTTTTGTAATTTAAAAGGGGCCCCCTTTTTGGGGCCCCTTTTTGGGGGCAGGGGTTTTTTTCGGGGGGGCACCCCCCCCATCTTAAAAATTTTTTCTTTTTCCCCCAAGGGGGGCCGGGTGGGGGGATTGGGGGAAAGGGGGGTTTGGGGGAAAAACCCCTTCCTTTGGGGGGGGGCCAGGGGGTTGGGGGGTTTGGGTTTTGGAGGGGAAAAGCGATCTTTGGGGGGGGGGAAGGGGGCTCATTTTTCAAAGGTTGGGGGGTTAATTTTTTGGGGTGGGGATTTTCTGGGATTCCCGGTTTTGGGCCCCTTTTCAGGGGAAAGGGGCCCGGGGGAAAAGGGGGTGGGGTTTGGGAAAATTTAAAAATCTTTTCCCCCAATGGAAACAAATCGGGTTTTTTTGGGCAAGGGAGCCCAGGGGGGGGCCTGGGGTGGGTTGGTTTTCCAAGGCCCTTTTTTTAACCCGGGGGGGGCCTTTGGGGCCGTTAAAAAACCCTTGACCCAAGGCCCTTGGGGGGGGGGGGGCCCCCCCAAAAGGGGAAAAAATTCCCAAAGGCCAAAAAAGGAAATTCCCAAAAATTTCTCCCAAAAGTTGGGGGTGCATCAAAACTTTTTTGGGAAAAAAAAAAAGGGGGGGGTTTTTTTTTCTTCCCTTTGGGCCCGGGGGGTTGGCCCCAAAGGGTATGCTTGGGGGGGGGAAGGGATTTGGGGAAAGGGGGGGGAAAATGATTAAAACGAGAAAAGGGGAAAAAAAAAAAAAAGTTTTCCCCCCTATTTAAAAAGGGTTTTCCCGGGAAAGGGGATTGGGGGAACCCCGTTCTTTTAAATTTTTTTTGAATTTTCCAAATTTTAAATTTTTTGGGGAGGGAAAGGCCTTCTTTGTATTGGGAAAACCCCTTTTAAGGGGTGTTTTTTTCCCCCAGGTTTGTATGCTTAAAATTTGGGGGTTTCATTTTGGGTTTTCTTGGGGGGATTAAGGGTTTTAAAAACCCAAAAAGGGGGGGCGTCTTTTTTTAATTTTTGCCTTCAAAAAAAAAATCCAAATTTTGTGGTCTGGGGGAAACTGGGGGGCAAAATCCATTGTGGAAAAAATTCCCCCACTTTAAAATTAGGGGAAATTTTTTAAAACTTTGGTTTTTTTTGGGTTGGGTTTGGTTTGTAAAAACCCTGGGGGGCCCCCTGGGGGGGTGGGAAGGGGGGGCCTTTTTTTTAAAACTTTTCCCCTTTTTTGGAAATTTTGGGGGTTTCCCCCACTTCAGGGGTTTTTTTTTGGTTTTTATTTCCTTTTTTCCCCTTTGGGGTGCCCCTTTTAACCCGGAAATTTTTAAAGGGGGAGGGGTTTTTCGGTTAATGGTGGTTTTTCAAAAATTTTCAGGGCCTTTTTCGGGGGTTTGGGCCTTGGGGGGGGGCAGGGCCCCGGGGGGAGGGTTTGGGGGGGGGAAATTCCGTCCTGGGGGAAGGGGGTTTGGGGGGGGGCCCCCTTTTTCTTTTTTTGCCTTTAGCTTTCCCTTTTCCCTTTTAAGGGGAAAAAGGGAAAAAAAAAATTTTGGGGGTTTTTGGGAAAACCCAAAAGGGGGGGGGCTGGCCTTTTTTTTGCCTTTCCTTTTTCGGGGGTTTTCCCCCCAAAAATGGTTTTTGGGTTTTTCTGGGGGGGGGGCTTTAAAAAGGGAGTTTAAACCAAAGGGGGGGGGGAAATCTAATCCCCTCCCTTTAAAAAAAAAAGGGGATTTTTTTTTTTTCTTGGGGGAGGCTTTGCGGGGGGTTTCCCCTTTAATTTTTTTGTTCTTTTTCAAAGGTTTTGGGAAAAATTTGGGTTTGGGGGGGAAAAAAAAACCCCCTTTTTATGGGGAAGGGGTCGGGGGGTGGGGGGGGGGGGGCTTCCCCCTTCCCCTTTTTGGGGGGGTCGGAAAAATTTTTCCCCATTTTTTTTAAGGGGGGGAAAAATGGGGGGTTGGGGAAGGGGGGGGGAGGAAACCAAAAAAACTTTTGGGGGTTTTTTTTTGGGGGGGGGAAAAAAATTGGGCCGGGCCTTGGGGGGGGCCCGGGCCCTCTCCCCCGGGGAAGCCCGGCCCCGGGGCCTTTAAAAAGGGGGGGGTTTATTGTTCTTTGGGGGAAAAGTTGGGGAAAAAAAAAAAAATTTTTTGCTTTTTTGTTCCCTTTAGCCTTTTGTCGGGGGTTTAAAGGGGGACCAAACCCCCGGTTTTTCTTTTGGGGGAAGGGGGTTGCCCACAAGGGGGGGCCCAAACCCCTTTAGGGAAAATTAAACCCTTTCAAAAAACTAAAACCCCGGGGGGTGGGGCTGTATCCCTTTTTGGGGCAATTGTTTGGCCCCCCGGGAAAAAATGGGCTTTGGAAAATTTTGTTTTTAAGGTGGGGAAAAAGGCCCCCCGTTTCCCCGGGGTAAAGGGGTAGTTTATTGGGGGGTATTTTTTAAAAAATTTTCCAAGGGGGTTGGGGCCCGGTTTGGAAGGGGTCCTTTCCCCCTTTGGGGGCATTTGGGGGGAAAAAAAAATTCCCCGGGGCCTGTGGGGGGTTGGGTGTTTAAAATTCCAAAAATTTTCCCCCCAAATTTAAAGGGTAGGGGAAAAAAAAAAAAAAGGTTTTGGGGGGGCCATTCCCCTTTTCCTTTTTTTCCCATCGGGGTTTTGGGAATTTTAGGGGGGTGAGGGGCCAAAACTTTTTTCCTTTCCCTTAAAAAGGGGTTTTCCTTTTGGGGTTTTCCCGGAGGGGGGGGAAATTTTGGGGGGGGCCTTGGGCCTTTGGGGGGGGATGGGTTAAAAATTTATTTTTCCCGGTCCCATGGGGGAAAAAAAGGGGGTTGTTTTAAAACCGGGGGGTTTTTCGCTTGGGGGTTCCCCCCCAATTTTTTAACCAGGGTTTTGGTTAAAAAACCCTTTTTTTCGGGAAAAAACCCTTTTTTAGGTTTTGGGGGGGGAAAATTTTAAAAAATGTGGGGGAAAAAAAGGGCCCAAAAGGGGGGGTTTTTTTAGGGGGGGGCCGGGCCCCCCCGGGGGGTCTGGGCTTTCCCCCGGGGCCCCGGGGTTTTGTTTTTGGGGGGCCCCCCCTTTTTGGGGTTTTAAATTTTTGGGGTTTTTTGGGGTGGGGGAAAAACAGGCCCGGGTGGGTTTTTGGCGGTTTTTTGGGTTTTTTTTGGGTTTTTTCCCCTCTCGGGTCTGGGGGGCCCCCCCGGGTGAAGGGGGGTTAAATTCCCGGAAAAACTTTTCCCGAAAATTTTGGGATTTTCGGGGGCCCCGGAAAAAGGCCCCGGGGAAAGGGGGGAAAGGGCCCTTTTTCTGGGGGAAAAAATTTCCTTCCCTGGGGGGCCCGGGGGGGGGGAAGCTTTTTGGGGGGGGTGGTTTTAGGGTTCCCAATTTTTTTTTTGCAAGGGGGAAGGGGGGCCCCCACAGGGGGGTTTAAAAACCCGGGGGGTTGGGATTTTGGGGTTGGGCCCAAAAAAGGGGCCCTTGTTTTGGTTCAGAGGGGGGAAATTTTCCCCTTTTAAGGGGTTTTCCCTTTGGCCGGGTTTTTTTTTTCCCCAAATTTTAAAAAAATTTTTTTTCTTAATTGGGGGGGTTTTGGGGGAAAAAAAGGTTTGGGGCCCAAAAATTTTAAAAACCAGGTTTTTTTCAATTTCCTTTTTTTCCCTTGGGCCCCAAACCCCCCCCACCCCGGGGCCAAAAAAAAAAGGGGGGGGAAACTTTTTTTTTAAAAAAAAAAAAATTTTGGGGGGTAACCAAAAACCAGGGGGGGGGTTGGAAAAAAGGGGGGGGACATATGCAAAAAAACCCTTGGGGCCCTTGTTTAAACCCCCCCACTTTCCCCCGGGGAAAAAGGTTGGGAGTTTTCCAAAAAAAAGGTTGGGGGGAAAGGGGGTTTTTTTGGGGGGGGCCCCAAAAAACCCCCCCAAAGGGAGGGGGAAACCCGATGATTGGGTCTTACCCCTGCCCCCCAAACCCGGGCCCCCCCCGTTCTTTTCTGGGGGGAAAAAAAGGGGGGCCAAAGGGGGGAAGTGGGTTTTTCTTTGGGCCCCCAGGGGGGGGTTTTTTTCCAAAGTTACGGGGGGCCCTCGGGGTCCAAAAAAATTTCCAAGGGGGGGGGGGGCCCCCGTCTCCCCCCCCAAACCCCCCACCCTTTTTTCCCAAAAACCCCTTTGGGGAAAAAAAAAAAAAAAAAAAAACAAAAGGTTAATTTGGGGGTGAAAAAAAAAAAAATGGGGAGAAGGGACCAAAAAGGGTTTCCCTTTTAAACCCCCTTACAATTAGGGGGGGGATTTTGGGTTTGGGGAAAAAACCCCTTTTTTCTTCCCTCCTTTTTAGGTTTAAAAAAAAAAAAAAAAGGGAAACCCAAAAAGGGGGTTGTAATTTTAAAACCCCCCAAAAAGTTTTTAAGCTCTTTGGGCCTGCCCCCCCGGAAAAGGAAGGGGGGGGTTTTCCCGTTTGGGGAAGGGAACCCCCCCCCCAAAGGGGTGGGGGGCACCCTTTTAAGGGGAGGGTTGGGGAAAGGGGTTTTTAATTTTGGGGGGGGGCTGGTTTTTTAAAAAGGCCCCGGGGGGTCCGGGGGAAAAAAATTATGGGTTTTCAAAAAAAAAAGGGTTTCCCTTTTGAAAAAAAAAAAAATGTTGCGGGGGAAAAAAAAAAAAAAATTGGGTCTAGATTTTCTTTAAAAAAATTTTTTTGGTTTTAAAATTTAAATTTATTTTTCTATCCCCCCATGTTTTTAATTTTTAAATTTTCCGGTTCCAAAACCCATTTTGGGGTGTTTGGGGCCCTTTTTTTTTTTTTTTAGTTTTTTTTCCCTTTTTTTTTTAAAATTGGGGTTTCCCTTTAAAAGTCGGGTTTTTTTGGGGAAAAATTTTTCTTTTTTGGAGTTTAAATTTTTTCCCCCCAAACCAATTTTTGGGGAACCCTTTTCCCTTTTATTTTAAACCCCTTTTAAAAAAAATGGGGCAATTTCCCAATTTTTAAAAAAGGGGCTTTAGGGTTTGCTTAGGGTTTTAAATTTTTGGGGGGTTTTTTGTGGAAAAAAACCCCTTTTTTTTAAAAATTTTTTGTTTAAAGTTTTTTTATTTTTTCTTTTT
The DNA here is from genome assembly GCF_015228065.2 of Penaeus monodon. Classification (NCBI taxonomy): domain Eukaryota; kingdom Metazoa; phylum Arthropoda; class Malacostraca; order Decapoda; family Penaeidae; genus Penaeus; species Penaeus monodon. The sequence continues at coordinate 621,312 of NC_051399.1, forward strand.
TCATTTATTAAAAGGGGATTTTTATCTTTTGGCCTTTTTTAAAAAATTTTTCCCTTTTTAATCTTTTTTTTTATTTTTTGGATTTTGGGGGGGGTAAAATTTTTCCCTTTATGAAAAAAAAAAATTTTATTTAAAAAAAAAACCTTGGGGGGAAATTTTGGGGTTTAGGGAAAAAAAACAAAAAAAAACCCCATTTTCAAAAAAAAAATTGGGGGATTTTTTTAGGGAAAACTCTTTGGGGGGGGGTTTTAAAACTCTTTGGGTGAAAAAGGTTTTTAAAAAAAATTTTAAAATTTTTTTAAGTTTTACCTTTTTCAAAAAAAAAAAATCCCGGCTTGGGGTTTTTAAAAATGGGGGGAAAAAATTTTTTGAAAAAAAAAAGCAGGGAGTTTTTTGGGATTTATTTAAAAAAAAAGGTTTTTTTTCTTAAAAATTTTTCTGGTTTTTTCTTGGGGGGGGCCCTCTTTTTCCCTCGAAAAAACCCCCTTGGGGGGGGATGGGGAAAAAAATTTTTTCCCCCGTTCCCGGGGAAAAAATGGTTTTTTTACTTTCCTTTGGTTGGGGAAACCCCTTTCTTTTCCCCGGGGGGTTTCCCCCACTTTTAAATTTCGGATTTTTTCCCCCTCGGAATGTTTTCCATTTCCCCAGTAAGACGTTGGTTTATAATTTTCCCCATAGTTTTTTTTTTTACTTTGCATAAAAAAAAAACGGTAAAAAGCCAGGGCCTTTATTGGGCGCTGTGGGGCCAAAAAAGTGAGTAAAACAGCGATTTTTTTTATTTTCCCAGTTTTTTTTTTTTAAAAAATTTTCGTTTGTTTTCTAAACTTTAAAAAAAATTTAGGAGGGAAATTTTATCGGGTCTACGGAAGAAACCAATTTCCTAGAGGGGGGGCGTGGTTTTAGTAAAAAAAAAGGGGGAAAAAGAAATCACCTTAAAAAAATTTTTCGGGGGCCCCTGGGCTGGAGCTTAAAAAAATTTGGAATTACGGAAAGAAAAAAGGGCCCAAACGCAAAAAATGAAGGGAATCTGATCTTGCCTTCGATGAAAAGTAAAACATTCAAGATTTTTTTCTGGGTAAAAAACATTTTTTTCTTTTTGCAAAAAAATTAATTAAAAAGGGCAAGGGAAGGGGAAAATTAAAAACCAAAAAAAAAATGAAGGGACTCCATGTAAAGTTCCTCTTAGCAGCGGGGATAATGTGAAAATCGGGGGGGGGGACGAAAAAATCCAGTGGAAATTAAAAAAGGGGTGGACGAAGCGGGGAAAATCAAATTTTTGGGGGCCCAATGGGGAAATTGTTCTTAGGGGCTTTAGGGCCGGGGGGCAGGCAAACAACCCAGTCCTTTGGAGCAATAAGATTGTGATAGAAAATCCCCTGGACAATAAAAAAGCTTTGACCCAAAGGGAAAGTCCCGGGTTGAAAATTCAGGGAATCTACCACTTGTACTAGGCCTCCCCCATCGAGGGGTCGGTTTGGTTTTTTGCCCCGCCCCGGCCCAAGGGGGGGCTTTGAAGTTTTGAAAAAATGTTTCGCCCAAGGGGTTACTGGGTTGGTTTTGGGCAACCCCGGGGGCAAGGGAATTCGGTTTTCAACCGAGTTCCCCCACAGCAAAATGACGCACGTGAAGCAAAATTCAAAGGAAAATTCCCCCCAAAAGAAATATCCATTGTAATCAAAATTTGGAAAAACCAAAAAAAAAAACCAAAAACTAAAACTAACAAAAAAACCATTCCCTGGCTAGCTTGTTTTTAAGGTTTGGCCTTTTGCATGGAAAAAAAAAATATTTTTTTGGCAAATAAAAAAAAAAAAAAAAAAAGGAGGAAAAAGTGGATTTAAAGTTTCCTTCCCGCAACAGCAAACGAAAAGGACGAATTTTTCCCAAATTGCAAAGCTGGGGTTTTTTTGTGCATTTTTATTGATTTTAGGTAAAAAAAAATTTTTAGTGTGAGATTCCGGATATTTGGGCCGGGCAGGGTAATCCTGCTGAAAAAATACGGGGTGAAAAATTTTTGCAGACCCCAAGCGGGGGAAATGGGGTTTTGGGCCAAGCCTTATCTTTGGAAAAGGGGGTTTGGGGGGGGCGAAGGCCCCCTATTTTATTTTTGGAAAATGGTGTTTTGCAATAACCTTAAAATGTTTAAAAAAAAAAAATTTAAATTAAATTTTCTCTTTCTAGTCCGGGGAGGTTTTTTTTTACCTATGTTTTCATCAGATAATTTTCGAAAAATTTAAAGCAAACGCCTTTTTTGTTTTTGCGAAAGGAAGTGGAAAGTCCTAGTTTTCATTTCGAAAAAACACCCAAGCTTTTTAAAAAAAAAAAAGTTTTTTCCCCGGAAAAATTTGGCCCCCTTTAGGATTTATTCCCAAAAATTTTTTGGTGATTACTCGTTTGAATTGTTAATAAAGGCTTGAATTTTTTTATTTAGAAGATTTTCCCTTTCATGCCAAATGATTTGTTTCTTTGGGTCTCAATTTTTGTTTGAAAAAACGAGAAAAAAACTGGTTTTTTCATGGGGGGGATTTTCGAGTACTTGTTTGGGAAAAAAACTAAACGTCCCCACTTTTTTTGGGAATTTGCAAATTTTTGTAAAAACCCCCCTGAAAAGGTGGGACACATTGCATTTTCCCAAAGTAAATTTTTATCATTGTTTTTGGGGGATTCAACCCCAGTTTAAATTAGGGTTGTAAACAGGTTTTTTATTGGGAATTCCACATGTTTTGCATAATTCTTTGCGTATTGTTTTTTCATCATCTGGTTGCAAAAAAATTAACCAATTTTTTTTCCTTTTTTTTTAACTAAAAAGCCCAATTTTAAATGGCAAAAAAAGTTTTTTGGACTTCAGGCATGTTATTTTTCCATTTCATGAAAAAAAAACCCCTAGGGGTAAAAGGGAAAACAAAAAAAAGTTCCGGGGTTTTGGGAGTTTTTCTAACAAAGGAGAGGGCCAATTACGTTTGCTGACTTAAAAATTTCCCCAACATTTTGAGTTCTGTTGTTTTTCCTTGAAATAAAAAAAAAAAAAATTTAAAAAAAGCAATTCCCCGTTTTTTCAAAAAAGGCTTAAAAACCCGAAAAACCATTTTTCTTTGGGCCACTGATGATTTCATCCCCCAGTCTTCTTCAGGAAATCTCCCCAAGCTTTTGGTAGGTTTTTGTAAAACATTTTTTCCCCAAAGTGGGGGGATTTTCCCTTATAGAGGGGGCCGTATGGGGGTACAAATGGAGGTTTTAAATCCCCCCAATAAGGGTTAATTGAAAATTACCTTTAATTTGATTTAAAAAAGGGGGCGAAAAAGTGCAGGGGGAAAAATTTCCCCCCCCCCCCATTCCACATGGGGGGGGTTTTTAGTTTTAATTTTTTTCCCTTTTTTGTGCGGCAAAAAAAAGGGGAAAAAAAAAATTTGGAGGGGGTTTTTTTAAAATGTTTTTTTTTTCAGTTTTTTTGAAAATGGGGTGAATTTCCAAAAAAAAGCTTCCCCCCCTCCCCCCAATGCTAACACCAACCAATGCTATTGATATTGTGGGAAAATGCAAACACGTTGGGGTGTACGGACGGCCCCGTAACAATTTCTGGTACATTTGTTTGTTTTTTTTTTTGCCATAAACTGGATTCATGAATTTACTACAAAACCACATAATACCACCGAAGTTTGTAAACTGACATAACCAAATGATCCCCCCTTGAAGTTTATTTTTGTTTCAAAGTAAAAAAACTATCAAAGTAAAACTTTTAGTGTGGTAGGTATGAATTAGTTTTTCCATTAACCCAGCCAAAACATTTGGGAAAGCCTTTTTAAAATAAAATGGAAAAAACGTTTTCAAGTGGGTAAATTTTTCTTAGACCTCGACAACCCAAAACATTTTTTTCCTTATTACCCAATATATTTTGTTTTTTTCCACTTCCCCAAAAATTGGGTGGAAAAATTTTTTACAAAGATGGAGTTTTGTTGTCTCATATCCCCCCGTAAAATCCCAATGCCCCAAGGTGAAGCCTTCCCATTCTTTCTGATTCAGGACACTATATAATTTCCAATTAAATTCACAGTATAAATTTAACTTTGTTGTTTTACTGATTTGGAAATTTTTCCTAGTTTAAAAAAATCAGAAATTTACACACCCTTTTTTTTTTTTGCTTTGATACTTTTTTGGAGTCTGTTCAGATTTAATATCATAAAGGTAAAGCAGAAATTTATTTTTTGAAAACCTTTTCCCCATTCTACCCCAAGGTTTAATTACCCAATGGTTAAATTGACTGGGGACCCACAATTAGAATTTTCCCCCTAAACCATGGAAGTTTCCCCCGCAGCCCGTCAATGGAATTTTGGACTTCCGCCCAATATTACCTTTGTATCCCAGTTGGGACCCAGGGATTGGGATGTTTAATTGCTTTTAAATAGGCCCCAAGAAATTTTTTTCTTTTTATTCCCCCACCTTAAAAAAAATAAAATTTTTTGTAATCAAGAAAACTTGCACTGCCGATTCGTGATTAAATGAAAAATTGAAAATCCCCTATCCTAAACCTGCCCAAGGAAATATACATCCCCCTTGAAAAAAATAAACGGCCCCCGCCCCCGAATTGGGCAGCGCGCAACCGGTGTTAATCAACATTGAATGAAAAAGTTAAAAGATTTAAACAAAACCAAAAAAAGATGTTTAACCTAGGTTTTTGTCCAGTAAAAAATGAGCTGCCGTAAGGGCAAACATTGGTAGCGAGCTTGTTTTAGTGTTGAAAACCCAAGGACGGGGAAGCGCCCAGTCCCCCCCCCCCTCATGGAAAGGCCAGGCCCTTGGGTTTTATTTTTTTATAATCCCCCCCCCCTGTGGAGTGAAATAGTGGTTTTTAAAAATCCTAATATCCCTGTCCCCCCCCCTACCCTTCCCCCCCCCTTACCAACATTACATTATACCCACAAATAACCACATTTTATATAATTGCCAACACCAACGCGTGTTTGGTTTCTTTTTTTTTTTTGTTTTTGGAATAAATTTTATTATTTATAACACACAAACACACCCACAAAACACCACCACACATACAAACAACACAAACCCACCACACACACACACAAACACACAAACCACACACACACACACAACACACACAACCACCACATATAAGATAGATGTTGGTGGTGTGTTGTTGTGGTATAAACCAAAATATAATATAATGTTATATAAAAGTATATATATATATTATAATATTATATAATATATATTATTATGATATTATACATAATGTTATATATATAATTAATACTTTTATATGATATATATATATATAATTAAATATTTATATATATATACCAGAAAAATTTATTTATAATAATTTTTATTATTCAATTAATTTATATATCTATATATATATATTAATATAATATTAAGTATATAATATATATTATTTAATATAATATAATAATAATAAAAAACCAAAAAAATATTCACACACACCCCTGGAGGGAAAATTGGACTTGTGTGGGCCCCCGTAACCTTTGATCCAAAATAAAATTTTTGACAAACTATATATGACAAAACTCTCCCAACGCAACGCTTGGAAAAACCCAAGGGGTTTTTTTTAAAAATTTAAAAGGGAAAAGAAAAGAAACAGACCTCCCGTCGTTTTCATTTACTTTTGTCCCCCAAAAACACCACCACAAAAAAGAAAAACCAAAACAAAAAGTTTGGTCAAAGGCCAATTATTTTTGGTGGAATCCAAAAGAAATTTTTGAAGGAAAACGTGGGGTTCACCAAGGTAGAAACTTTTTGGCAAGCAATTTATTTTTTTTTCCCTTTGGGCCCTTTATTTTGTGTGGTTGGTTCGTGCGCAAAGGTTTTTTTTGCCCCCCAAGGGTCCGGCGCCCCGACTTAAAATTCAATTTTTCGTGGATAGACTGGGCGAAAAGGATGCCTCCGTGCCACGAACCGCCCCCACTTTATTAAACCCCTCGAACCCCCGGTCCCCTGGTCCCACCTGGGCCCGCGTGTTCCCGGGGACCTTTTTTACGCCCCTTTTGGGCTTGCCTCCCCGGTGAACGCAGAAGTTCGCCAAATGAAGCCCTGCGCATACGTTTTGTTGTAGGAAAACAAGAGAGAAAAAAAGGAGAGACCGTCAAACCAATTTTTGTTTGAAAGGAGAGGAGGGGGAGGGTAAAGAGTTTAAAACCCAGTTTAGGAGTATTTGACAGCATCCCATGTAAACACATTTTGTTTTTTTTTTTTTTTTTTTTTTTTTTTACTTCAAATCTTTGTAACCCTGCCCCCCACCCATTTTTAACCAATCAACGCCGCCGAGGTTGGCGTGGCCCCCAGCAAAGGTCCCGCAATGGTCCCCCCCTGGCCAGACCCGTTTTTGGTACTCTGACCTTGCGAACACCGGTTGGGAATCCCTGTGGATACCAACGATTGAACCCGCCCACCATTAAAGCCACAGGACCATCCTCGTCGTCCCTTGAATTCGCTTGAAGAATTACACTCATACTTGATACGCAGATTGGCAGGCTTTTTTTCCCCCTTCTTTCCCCTCTCGACACTGGGGCTTCCCTCCCTGCAAAAGGGGGTTTTTTGGGCGCCCCTAATAGTTTTTTTTTGTTTTTTTTTTTAACTTGTCAAAACTAGATTTTTTTAATTTGTTTTGTAAGCACTTTTTGAATTGCTTTTAATTTTAGAAACCGCCCCCCCCCCCTTGTTGCGCGGATTATTGTTGGGAAAGAAAGCAAAAAAAAATTTTAGATTTAAAAACGCTTTATCCATGGGATCCTGGAAAGTTATGAATTGACATTTAACGAAAGAATCAGATTCAGAAACTGGCGACCGCCTTTTTTTTGATGTGGTAAGAAAATAAAAATGAAAAGAAAATGGCTCCTTGGTAAAAATGAAAAAAATTTTATATAAAACCCTTGAAAATTCCCGGGGCCCCGCACGTGCCATACATACATACATATATAAATTAATATATATATATAATATTTTATATATATATTAATAAAATATATATATATATATAATTAATATATAATATCTATTCATTACTGTTACACTTTTCCTACGAAAAGATGGGAGAATGAGCCGGGGCCTAATTTTGGGGGTGTAAACATTCTTTCTGTAGTACTGGGCTTTACATAGAACGAACAAAAACACCAGCAAAATTAGGAGCCGGAATGGTGTATGCATGTTTTACTTTTTGTTTTGTATATGAGTGCCGGGTAAGAAAGAAACGGAAAAAATACGGTAAAAATAAACGTAAATTAAAATCTAGAAAAAAAAAACAACAACTCCCCCAAAAATACGGTAAATTGGGGGTGAAATTTAACGGTTACACCATTAAATATTACCGCCTAAAAATAGCCTTGGTTTGGGCGACTGTTGGGATGGCAACCTTTAAAAGAAACTTGTTAGTTTTTCATCCTGGTAATTTTAAAATTTAAGAGATATTTTTCTGGGTTTAAAGAAGTCCCAAACGTCCCGACCTGTTTTGGATGGACCGGGAAAAATGTTTTTTCCCCGCCCGCCGAGGCCCGTCGGCCGGAATAAGGATAGTGGGACCCGTAGGACCCCCAGTCCTTGTTTGTTGACCCCCCAGATGTTTTTTTCCAGGAAATTTTAATGTTTGTCTTGTTCAACCTCGTTTGCTCTTGGGTCCCAATTTTAAAAATGGCCCCTAGCACTACAGGCTAGAACCCACTTAGAATAACTATAACAGTTTATGGGGCCCTGGATAATAATTTTTTCTGAGAAAATAAAATTGGGTTTTTTGGACATTTATCTGTTGGAAAACCTTCTCCCATTCCTTTTTAACATGAACGGAATACGTTTTTTTTTTTTTGTTGAGTATCCCGCGTAAATTGGTTTTTTACGAAATGGGATTTAAACCCCTTTGCGGTTTCCCCGAAAGCGTTTTTTTTTTGAAGGTCACACACTTTTATACTCCGTATTTAAAAACATAAAAGTCGGGTTTTTGTTGGAAATTTTTTTTTCAGGAATTCCCCTTTTTCCCCCGCTTTGTCCAAGTATTGTGTTAAACAAACCTAAGTTTTTCAGCAATGGAAAAAAGAAAACAAAAAAAAAAAAAAAAATGCTGAACCGTAAGCCAAGGATTGGTTTAAGTTGGATTAATGCCCCGGGTTTAAAACGTGTAATTTTCTAAAGTGTTTTAATACCTTAATTATGATTAATTTACCTGAACTAGTAAAATTGGCCCCCCTTGGCCCAAAACAGGTTATTCCCCCCCCCTTGGTTTGTTTTTTTTGTCCCCAGAAAAATTTTGCTTCGCACTTCTACTGAACAATATTTGGTTTTTTTTGTGGTTCCCCCCCTTTTGACCTTAGCCATGGTTTTTGTTTTTTTTTTTTTGGTTTTTTGTTTTTTGTGTTTTTTTTGCGGAAGCGGGCTGGTTTTTTTTTGTTTTTGTGTTTCTCCGACCCAATACTTTGAAATGTTTTTTTCCCCTCAGCCAAAACTTTAGACAAGGGTCCCCCCCCTGTTTTTAATATTTTTTTTTTTTTGTTTAGGCCCACCAAAATTTTACCCGTTTCTTTTGGTAAAATGAACGTTTGTTTTTTTTTTCACCATAGAAAATTAAAAGTTTTTGTAGTAGTTTTTTTTTTGTTGTTTTTTTGTGTATTTTTGATTAGGCCTTTTCCCTTTTAGTTTTATCGCAATGAAACATAATGTCCCCAAAAATTTTTATTAACTTTCCCGAGAGATTTTTTTTTTGTGGGAGTTTTTTTATTTTGTGGTCTTAGGCTGTTTTTAGATTAAAGAAGAGAGAATAGAACATAAAGGGAAACATAGAGAAATAGATGGACAGATAAATAACAGATAGATGTAGAGAGACCGCGCAAAGTTCACCAGCAATTACCCTTTGGAAAGAGAAAAGCTAAAAGGTTGGGAAAACAAGCAATAAGGCAAAGTGGATCACAAACCACAGAGCTCCACTGCTTGATGGACGCGCGGCCCGCAGGGATAGGGGCGTCGGGGGAAGGGAACAGGCAGGGAGGAGAACGAAGGGGAAATGGAGGAAAGGTAAAAGAGAGAAATAAAAAGGACAGGGTCGGGGAAAGGAAGGATAAGAAAGGGCAAGGGAGGTAAAAGGAAGGGAGTGAATGGATAAGGAAAGTAAAAGGGAGTGAGGGAAATGCAGATAAGGAAAAAGGAAGGGAAGGAAAGGACAAGGGAGTGGAAGAAGAGAGGATAGTCAAGGAAGAGAAAAGGAACTGATGGAAAGGAAGGGGAGAGGAAATGAAGGGAAGGTAAAATGAAAAGAAGGAAAGCACAGGAAAGGAAAGGGAGGGAAGGGAAGAGCGGGGAAGCGAAAATTAAGGGAAAGAAGAAATGGGAAACGACAGGACAGGGAAAATAAATGGAGAGGAGAAGGGTAGGGAGGGAAGGGAAGGGAAGAGAAGGTAATGGTAAATGAAGGGAAAAGGCAAGGAAGAGGGAGACAAGAAAGAAGAGGGAAAGAGTGAATGAAATGGAAAGGGAAAGCAGAGAGGGAGGGAACACACACACACACACATACACATACACATACACATACACACACACACACACACATACACATACACATACACATACACATACACATACACATACACACACACACACACACATACATATACATATGTTTATATATATATATATATATATATATATATATATATACATATACACACATGTGTATATGTATATATATATTATATATATACATATATATACATATTATATATACATATATACATATATACACACATATCCGTGTATATCATCATCATCATCAAAGGGCTAACGCCGACGGGGGCGCATGGCCGCATCCACCCTTCGCTTCCAGCCACGAGGATCCCTCGAGGCGAGTCTCCAGGCAGGCACACGGCCCATCTCTAATTCCTCGCGACAGGTCTCGTCGAGCTGCCCAAGCCATGATCTTCTGGGTCGTCCCACAGGTCTCCTCCACCCAGGGTTGTCTCGCAGAGAGACAACCTGATGAGCAGGGTTGTCCACAGGGAGACGAGCTAGGTGGCCATATAGCCTGAGTTGGCGATCCTGGATTATGCAAGTAACAGGTCCCATGCCAGTTTCACGGTGTAACCGCCAGTTGGACACGTGGTCCTGCCAACTGTACCCCATGATCCAGCAAAGGGACTTGTTACAAAAGGTATCAAGGCGAGACTCCAAGACATTGGATAGCATCCAGGTTTCGCTTCCATAGAGCAAAACTGGCAGTCAAGGCCTTGAAGAGATGCAGCTTGGTCCTTCTGCATAGGTACCGACATCTCCAAATGCTCTTGTTGATCAAGTTCATGGCTCCTGTTACCAGACCAATCCGTCTACTGACTTCTTGGTCTGACAGCCCAGAGATATGGACTACGCTACCAAGGTATGTAAAACTGTCTGTAACTTCAACGTCCTCGCTGCAAGCATGGATCGACTGAACGGGTTCCCCTAACAGGCCCCCAAAATCCTGAATCTTGGTCTTGGTCCAGGAGACTTCTAGGCCTAGGGGCTTTGCCTCAGTGCTAAATGCATCAAGAGCCGCCACCAGTGACTCAAAGGACTCAGATAGGATAGCAACATCATCGGCAAAGTCAAGGTCTGAGACCTTGATATTGCCTAGCGTTGCTCCATACTGACTTTGGCTAGTAGCTCTGCCCATTATCCAGTCCATACAGGTGTTGAAAAGTGTTGGTGCAAGGACACAGCCTTGCCTCACCCCTGAATTAACAGGGAAGAAGTTCAACAGACCGCCACCACACTTTACAGCACTTTCAGTACCAGTATAAAGGCTTGCTATTAGACCATTAATCTGTGTCAGAATTCCCCCTGAGTCTCAGGATTTCCCATAGCGATTCCCGATGCACCGAGTTAAACGCCATCTTGAGGTCGATGTAGGTTGCAAGCAACCCATGACCAAATTCACGACGGCGTTCCACAATTACTCGAAACGCTAGTATACAGTCTATCTTGGACTTGCCAGGAGTAAATCCAGACTGCTCCGGTCTCTGATGCCTCAGTAGGTGGTTGCGGATCTGTTGCAGAAGGATGTGGGCGAGAACCTTGCCTGCTATGCTGAGCAGTGTAATGCCATGGTAGTTGCTACAATCCTAATGATCCCCTTTCCCCTTCCAGAGATGACCACGCCCCTCAGCAGGTCAGGGGGAATGGTACCAGACTGCCAGATGGCAGTCAGGACTGTATGCAGGACCCGAGCCATAGGTTCACCCCCAGCCTTTAGCAGATCAGCAGGGATATCACATATGTCTGCAGCTTTCCCACTCTTCAGCTTGGAAATCGCCATCCTAACCTCTGTTAGGGTAGGAGGTTCCTCGCTGATGGATGGGTCCGGCACAGGCACTGAGACATCATTTGCATCCAAGCTAACTGTTGGAGGGTCTACCTGGTACAACTGTTCAAAATACTCAGCCCAACGTTCACGAATCCCAACATGATCTGAGATGATCCGTCCATCCGCTGATCGGACTGCAGTCATCTATGAGGAGGGCTTAGAGTTCAGTTTTCTCAGGGCTTGGTAGGCAGGGCGAAGGTCATTTACCAAGAAATGGCCTTCAATCTCCTCAGCAAGATTCCTGATGAACTGTTCCTTGTCCCATCTCAGCAGTGTCTGAGCCCTACGCACCATGGAACGATGCAAGACTTGATTCCCAGTCAGCCAAGCCTTGCGACATGCTTCAGTGGCCTCTAATGTCTCCAGGGAGATGGAATTCTGCCTTGCCAATGGACTCCTGAGCTCCTTTGATTGTTACGCGCTTGAAGAGCTCCCTCAGAGTAACCGGGTCCATCAGGTTGACGAGCTCTGTGAATCGGTCAGAGACTGCCATAGTGAACCCACAAGCACACTCCTCCTTCCTTAGTCTGTCCAGGTGAAACACCTTAGGGTGGCCACTGGAGGGACGGGGAGTTTTGAAGTGGACCCGCAGGGTAGCCACAACCAGCCTATGGTCGGTGCCACAGAAATCGGCACTTAGGTAAACCCTGCAGTTCTGGAGGATCCTCCATCGCGTGCTAACAAGAATGTGGCCGATCTCCTTGGCCACTGTACTTGTATCACTGTACCAAGTCCAGCGATGTGGGTTGGAGCACTGGTACCAGGAGCCAGAGATCCTCATTTTCTGGGACCTAGCAAAGTCCCGGAGAAGGAGGCTATTCTCGCTGCTGGGATCAGCTCCAGAGCCATGGGGGCCGACAGACATCACATAGCCAGCTCGGTCACAGCTGGATACCACATTAAAGTCGCCCAGAACAATGCGAATATCTGTCCGGGGGCAATTGTCTGCCACAGATGCAAGTTTGGCATAGAACGCCTCTTTCACATCAATGTTACCTATGTCGGTAGGGGTGTATACAGCAATAAGAGACGTGAAGCCAAAAGCATGCTTTAGTCTCGGTGTCATAATACTCATCAACCGGTGTCACCTCAACTACCAAGGGCTGAAGTCGGCTGGAGATGGCTATGGCTACACCCTGGAGGTAATGACCATCGCTGCGGCCCAACCAGTAGTAGGTGTACCCACCCACACTGATTGTAGCGCTACCAGGTCTTCTCACCTCTGAGAGGGCAGCCACCTCAACTCCCAGTCACTTCACTTCCCACGATAGCAGAGGTAACCACTCATCCTGCCGCAAGGACCAGATGTTCCAAGCACCTACCTGGAAAGCATGCCTGAGGTTAAGCCTCGGGTAGTCACTCCGGGTGCACGCCACCTCTGCCGCCCCCGCCGACGCAGCCCCAAATAAAGGGGGTTGGCAGGCTGTGGGACCGCCCATCCGCCTGTGGGGTTCCCGAGGGCTTTGCCCCACAAGATTCATGGTGGCTTGGCGCCTGCTGAGGTGCAGGCAAGACAAATAACTCTCGTTCCAATCCTGCGCCCCAACATTTGCCCTCCCAGCGGGATCCACCTTACTTGCTGGGTGGGAGGGACAACACCCCTCCCCCAACATATACCTTTATTTTTGACGGTGCCGGTGGGTCTTTCTGGGGGGGGAGAAGGACTGGCAAGGCCTACCTCCCCCGAGGTGGCTAGGGGGCAGGAGTTGGTACGGAGCCAGAGCGTCACCACACGCTGGTGGGCCATAGCTCCGATCCCCCACAGTTTAGCATGGGACCGCAAGGTGCCCAGTTACCCATGGGTGGCCACGAGGAGGCACTGCAGAAGTCTTGATGATGGAGAGGCTGTGGCATGGCAGGGGAGACTTATGTAAAAGCTGCTCCCTTTTTCGCACTGACCTAGCCAGCTATGTATGTATGTATGTACGAACATATATGTGTAGGTAGAAAGATAGACAGATGTAGATACATGCATCTATGAATAGATGTGTATGTGTGTAAGCGCCATTTTACACACTAAGATTATTTGTGGCAATTTGAGGTGACTGATACCACTCGCTTCACTATTTACTGGAATGCGGTCAATCATAATCACTGTTACAATTAGATTTACGTTCACTTACAATATTTCTAACCAGTATTTATACTATTACAACCACAGAGAGTCTATATATTACACTGTTTGCCAAGCACTCTATATCATAATACGTAAAGTGTACAATGATATACACGTGCAAATGATATCTACATTTATACATTAATGTGTTTGATATGTACGCATAGCGGGAACAGTCAAGGCCTTTAATAAGTCTCCAGATCAGTCCTTATGTACGTGTTTTCAGGCCTGTGTTAACTCTCGAACTGCCCTACACACCACTGATGGCCCCCTTCGTGAGGCGCACCCACTCTATACATCCGTCAACACATGGGTTAAGGCGTCCCTTGTCGAGGCCCACGTGGAAACCATTAACCCGAGTTGATCTGAACATCTTCGAGAGGATTATGTGTGGTCGCACTGTCACACCACTGATGCCAGCGGCTACAATGTGAAATATATGAAAACACACACCTAAAGTAATTGAAAAAAAGATTAATCAGCTTCTCGATGCACTGATTTAAAGCTGTCTGATGGAAATGGCTGGAGCAAGAAGGTTCAGGATTTAACATAGTCCAAAATCTTTTTAATAAGAGATTTTATTTAGAGCCATACGATACAGTATATGTGTATATAAATCTTATTTATTATAGGGTACTTAACTTATGTCATGGCATCTCTCGTAAAAGTTTCCATATAAAAATAATGATTTATGATAAATATTTTCATATAAATATTCATATTTTGAGCGATGTGAGAGATTTTGTACATTCTAACTCTAGATGTAAGTCGGATGGCTTCGCCCTTCGAGCGGAGCCTTGTTCGTCATGTTTCGGCGCTAATGAAGTCGGACTAGCTTAAGGGAAGACGTTATATACAGCTGCTGGCAGGCAAGACTACAAGCAGGAGCTCTGGGAGGAACTTTGGGCTTAATGGCGCCGTGTTCGCGGTCGGATTCTTGCAGTGCAAAAATAGAAAAGGGCGGATATGTACATGCTTTGCCATTATTCCCAATGTTGCTCAGTCCTGTTGCGAGACGAGCGCGGAGGGCGCAGAAGGCGAGGCGCCCGGCGAGAATCTCGTGTGCGCGACGACGGTCACAGGTCAGGATGTTTACTTCCGGTTGTACGGGTAGGGGACTCGGAAGCCGAAGTGAGAAGCGGCGCTGTGTCGCTGGCCTCCCTCCTGTTCCTCCTCCTCCTCGTCGTCGTCCTCTTCTTCACTGGACTCCTCACTGGACTCCTCACTGGACTCCTCATCTTCGTCGGAGTCCTCGTAGCTCTCCTCGGAGTACTCGTAATCGTCCTCAGCGGCGAGCTCGAGCGCCTTTTGGTAGGCCTCGAAGAACTGCTCCTTGGCGGCCTTCACTTCATCGGTGTCTTCGGGGGCCTCCGGCAAGGCGTCGCTCTCTACGCGGTATCCCTCCTTGTCGGCGTCGTACTTGAACTCATACTCGTCCCCCTCGGGAGCCACGAAGGCGAAGTGGCCACTCACTTCGCCGTCCTCATTGCGCTCCTCTGCTCGCTCGCTGTCGCCTACGTGGTATACGAAGCTGCGGGGAAGCGGGAAGACAGGTCAACTAAGCTGTTCTATATAGCTTTCTCTCTTTCTGTCATTAGAAAGGAAAGGGAAAGACATACAACACACACACATATCTATATACAGATTATGGTATCTATTGTAAACTTACAAGTATAAAACTTACAAGTATTTTCCTTCGCTGCCGGATTGTGTGAATTCGTTCCTGAAGCTGCTGAAAGACTTGAGCTTCGGCGTATCATCCCTCTCGTAGGTCTTGTCGGGGAGAGCTGCGGCCACGGCCACCGCCACAATCAAGGTCAGGACGAAGGTCTGGCAAGGAACAAAAGACAAGTTCAGCGCGGAAGAAATGAAGGAGGAACGCATGTTCTGTGTTGCATTTATCATACGCACAAACATATGCTTACTTTGAACCTTTAGCCATGAAAAAAAAAAAATGATATGACTAATTGATTTTGATTTCTGTGTCTTCATGTCTCGTATCGTAATCAGTATAAATATTTCATATAAAGAAATGCAAAATGAAAAATAAAAATAAAAATGCCGGTGTGTTGCTAAATATTGTGTTGCCCTATTTCCGGTGCCACATACTATGTAGGGGTCAGCGATGGAACTTAAAATTAGTGCTTAAAATTCTCTAGCAATGCAGCTTATCGAAATTTTCTCTCTCTCTCTCTCTCTCTCTCTCTCTCGAAGAAGAAGAAGAAGAAGAAGAAGATGATGATCGATAAGAAGAGGAAAAAAAGAACAACAAATAAACCAAATCCGAGTTGTCTCGAGAGGTAAGCTTTGAAGAAAAAAGTGGTTTTGAATTGACTTTCCCGGTGCTGGTAAAAAGTGTTCTGGTTTGTCCAGGAAGGTTTAATGAACCGCTGTACTACTTTCAAGATTCGTGTACCTGAAGTGTTTACTTTCAAAAACAAGGCGGTGGCTGCATAATCTACAATAGACGTGGGGTCGCAGAATCCACTCTACTTTAATCTCCTACAGTGAGAACCTTAGAGAAAGGGAACTTGAGTCCATTTAAGGAAATAAT
>NC_051399.1:699819-702319 GCF_015228065.2 Penaeus monodon
TGCACTTCGCCCCTCCCCCCCCCCCGTCTCCCACCTCCTCAGCCTTCCTTCGACCTCCGATGCCCTGGGCGCCGGTGGAGCAGCGGGGCCCGGGCGCGCGAGGGCCGAGGGACGGTGTGGTGACTATGTGGGGAAGGGAAACGAGAGTATTGAAAATGAGGGACTGCGTTGCGGTAAAGTTAGTAACAGTAATAGATATAGTAACAACAACAGCAAAAAAGATAATGGTATTATTTTGATTTTTTTTATTATTATCATTATCATTAATACTCTTGTTACTTGTTATCGCTGTTATCATTTTCCTTATTTTAGTACAGTGATGGTAATTATCACTGGTAATATCATTTGCATTATTATGAACATAAGTTTAGTATTCTTGCTAGGCAGCTACTATTATCATAAACCTGTTTTCTTTATCATTAGAATTCAAATTCCTGTCTTATCATAATCGACCTCATTATCATCTCTGTGGTTGTTAATATTATTACCATTATTATAATTATTATTGTTATTATTATTACTATTATTATTATTATTATTATCATTACTATTGTTATTAATATTGCCAATATTACTTTTTATTGTTGTTTTGATGATGTCATTATTATTACAAATACTATTATTTTTTCCGTTATCGACATTACTATATCAATAATGATAATAGTAATTATGATTATGATTATTATTGTTATTATTATTATGTGTAGTAGCAGTAGTAGTAGTACCACCACCACCAGCAGCAACATCAGCAACAGTAGAAGTAGCAGTAGTAGTAGTAGTAATCGGAATTTCGCTAAGCATGCTGCCCATTCTTTTCGTTAAGCACTCTCTAGGCCAAGCATGCTTCTGCAAGGAGGAAGGGTGTCTTTAATCGTTTCTATTTGTATGTTTGTATATATTTTTGTGTTCTTCATTTTAACCTTTCGTTTATTATATATCTGTATCTTTCATTTGTGATTTATGTTTACATAAAAAAATACATTTTGACCATTTAAATATTTTATCCAACAAAAGAAATCATATAGGAGGGATACTAGATGTCCAAACGCCTTAAAATAGAACCAGAGGCTATGCTCGACTCGACTTGTGTCCTGCCCTGTCGAAGAGAGAAGGGCAAGGCGTCTGTCCTAAGAGCCAGACTCCTGAAGGGAACTCGAGGGAGAGTAACACAGAAGAGACTCTTTTTCGAGCTAGAGGAACGATCCAGCCTAATATCAAAAGTGAAGGAGTGTGAAGATTTTGGCCACAGAAACTAAAGGCAATAATTATTTATAAGAAAATACAATGACCTCTACAACCTTTGGATGCATTTTGCAGGCCCGTCTCCGCTTTTCATTTTATTTCTTTTTATTTCATCCTTATTTCGTGTATCAGTTGTTAGTTTTTATCTGAATTCTTTTGTTTTAATTCCATTGTGCTCTTATTCTGTTTTTAAGAATTAAAGAGGCTTTAAATTTGCTTTACGGCCCACCAAAATTCTACCATTTTTTATAAGAATTTAGCAAACTCTACAAATAAACTTCTCAAAATCACTGAAGTACTATTACTACTCCTAGTAGTAATATTAATTTGATTAATATTGTTATTATTATCATCATTATTATTATCAGTAATAATAATAATGATAATGATAATGATGATAATGATAATGATGATGATGACGATGATGATGATGATGATGATGATGATGATGATAATAACAAAGATAATAATATTAATGATGAGGAGCTGGTGGTGGTTGGGAGTGCTTGCCCTGGCGTTTATCTTCTTGATACGACTGCGCTTCCCATGCAATGAGCCCATCACAAATGTCGTGACTAGTCGTTGTTATCATTATTATCATTATCATTATCATTATCATTATCATTGTCATTATCATTATCATTAATATTATTATCTTTGTTATTATTATCATCATCATCATCATCATCATCATAATCATCATCATCATCATCATCATTATCATCATTATCATTATCATTACCATTATCATTATCATTACCATTTTCATCATCATCATCATCATTATCATCATCATCATCATTACCATTATCATCATTATCATTATCATTATTATTATTGTTAAGATCATTATTATTGTTATTATCATTATTATTATCATCGTTTTCATTATTATTATTATCATTACTACTACTACTATTATTATCATTGTTGTCGTTGTGATTATTCGTATCATTTTCATTTTCATGTTTGTTAGTATAATATGTCACTGTTATCACTATTACTCTTTATCACTATGTTATCAAAAAGTTGCCTGAAAATAGTCGATATTCTATCAAACAGTTCTGTTGAAATGTTGCATGTTGCACCAGCTTCCAAGTTGAACCGAAACGACTCGATGCAGTTTTTTACTTCCGCGATATGTAGCCACCTTTTGGAAATCGTGGTTATCTAACTATGGCGTCTCTCTCTCTCTCTCTCTCTCTCTCTCTCTCTCTCTCTCTCTCTCTCTCTCTCTCTCTCTCTCTCTCTCTCTCTC
>NC_051399.1:709819-712319 GCF_015228065.2 Penaeus monodon
CTATGCTTACCAAGGTATGTAAAAAACTTCTGTAAACTTTCCCAATGTCCTGCAGCAAAGCATGGATCGACTCTGAACGGGTTCCATAACAGGCCCCAAAGTCCTGAATCTTGGTCTTGGGTCAGGAGAACCTCTAGGCTAGGGGGATGTCGCCTCATTGCTTAAATTGCATCAAGAGCCGCCACAGTGACTCCAAGGACTCAGATAGGATGGGGCAAAAATCGTCGGCAAAGTCAAGGTCTGATGGGACCTTAATACTGCCTAGTGTGTTGCTCCACACTGACTTTGGCTAAGAAGCTTGCCCATTATCCAAGTCCATTACAGTATTGAAAAGTGCCTCACCCCGAATTAACAAGGAAAGAAGTTTGACATAACCCCCACCACTCTTTACAGCACTTTTCAGTACCAGTTAATAGAGGCTTGCTATCAGCAATAATCTGTGTCGGAATTCCCCTTAGCCTCAGGATTACTCCCATAGCTGATTCCAGATGCACGAGGTCAAAACGCCTCTGGTCGATGTAGGCTGCAAGCAACCCACGACCAAATCACGACGGCGTTCCCACAATTACTGAAGCGCTTAGTATTACGGTCTATCGTGGACTATTGCCAAGGAGTTTTTTAAATCCAGGGACTGCGCGGTCTCTGATTGCTCAGTAGATGGTTGTGGATCCGTCTCAGAAGAATGTGGGCGAGAACTTGCCTGGTTATGCTGAGCAGTTGTAATGCACGGTAGTTGCTACAGTCCCAACAACCCCTTTTCCCCTTCAGAGACGGGAATGACCACCGCCCTCAGCACAGGTCAGGGGGAATAGGTATCTAACTTTATTACCAACCTGCCCAAATGGCAGTCAGGGACTGTATGCATGCCACGTGCCATTAGGTTACACCCCCAGCCTTTAGCAGATCAGCAGGGGATATCATCATTATGCTTGCAGCTTTCCACTCTTACAGCTTGGAAATTGCCAGCCTAACCTCTGTTAGGGTCGGAGGTCCTCACTATGGGGTGGGTCCAGCTACAGGCACTGAGACATACACTGCATCTCCAAGAACTGTTTGGAGGGGTCCTACCGGTACAACGGTTCAAAATACTCAGCCACACGTTCACGAACCCCAACATGATCTGAGATGATCGTCAATCCGTGATTGGACTGCAGTCATCTGTTGAGGAAGGGGCTTAGAGTTCAGTTTTTCTCAGGGCGTGGTAGGCAGGGACGAGGTCATTTACAAAGGAAAAATGGCCTTCGCTCTCCTCAGCAAGATTCCTGATTGAACTGTTTTACTTGATCCCTTTTCCCGCACGTGCTGAAGCCCTACGCACCATGGACAACGCAAGACTTGATTCCCATTCAGCCTTGTCTTGCGACATGCTTCAGTGGCCTCTATGTGCTCCGGGGAATGGAAATTCTGCCTTGTCTTGGGGGCACGCCAATGGAACTCCTGAGCTGCTTTCGAGTAGTGTTTACACGCTTTGAAGAACTCCCAAAGAGCAAAGGGTCCGGCAGGTTTGTGGATTCTGTGAATCGGTCAGAGACTGCCATGGTTTGAACCCCAACGGGCACACTCCTCCTCCCTTAGTCGCTGTCCAAGTTGAAACAGGGGGAGTTTTTGAAGGGACCCACAGGGTAGCCACAAACAGCCTTAGGTCGGTTGCTAAAGAACTTCGCCCCCACTCGGTAAACCCTGCAGTTCTGGAGGACCTTCAATCATGTTGGACAAGAATGTGGTCGCTCTCCTTGGCCACTGTTTTCGTATCGCGTACGGAAGTCCAGACGAATGCGGGTTGGAGCGCTGATACAGGAGAGCAGATCCTCATTTTCTGGGACCTGCAAAGTCCGGAGAAGGAGGCTATTCTCACTGCTTGTGGATCACTCCAGAGCCATGGGGGGCCGAACAGATCATCTCTTATAGCCAGCTCGGTCACAGAGGATACCGCATTGAAGTCTCCCAGAAAACAATGCGAATATCTCGCCAGGGGCAATCGTTATGCCACCAGATGCGAGTTTGGCGAGGAATTTTAGAACGCCTACCTCACATCCAAATTTTTATAACACATCGGTAGGAGTGTATGACAGCAATAAGAGACATGAAGCCAAAAGCATTTGCTTTCAGTCTCAATGGCCATAATACGCTCATAACCGGTGTCACCTTAACTACCGAGGCTGAAGTTCGACTGGAGAGGGCTATGGCTTAAACCCCTGGAGGTGGGTGACCATCGCGGCCGGCCCGACCAGTAATAGGTGAACCACCCACAACTGATCGTGCGCTACCCAGGTCTTCTCACCTCTGAGGGGCAGCCACCTCAAAAAAAACCTTTCACCTTTTAGTCGCTTCAATTCCCGCGATTTAGCAGAGGTAACCGCTCATCCTGCCGCAAGGGACGGATGTTCCAAGCGCCTACCCGCGGAAAGCCAACCTGAGATTAAGGGCCTCGGGTAGTCAAATAAAGGGGGTCGGCAGGCCCATCCGCATGTGGGGGTTCCCGAGGCTTTGCCCACAAGCT
>NC_051399.1:717319-722319 GCF_015228065.2 Penaeus monodon
AGCTTATGATACGTTGATACACGATATCTTTATGGGAAATAACATGTACGATATGAAGGTTTCCAAAACAATCATCCAACTAATGGAAAGGCATGTATGACCAACAACAAGCAGCTGTAAAGAAACACTTCTGGGTTTAACAGAATGGTTCGAAGTGATCAAAACGGAGTGCGACAGGGTTTTGCATTCTGGCTCCGAACTCTTAAGTCTTTACATATATTCGAAACAATTATGAGAGGTGCTTCTAGAGAATTTTGAAGGGGAAATACTGTGCATGTGGAGGATACAAAATATCAAATCTGAGGTTACGCCGATGATTATAGTTGTGATTGCCCAGCAGTTCACTGAACTACCACAACTACTAGATAAAGTGAAGAGAAGCAAGCGAAAAGGCTGGCTTGTTTCTTAATGCCCAAGAAAACTAAGATCCATGAAGATTCAAAGATAACGGCATATGAACAAATGATGAAATGTTACAATCCAAATGGAATGATTGTGGGGAAAAGGTTGAAAGAGTTCATTATCTTGGAGCTGTTTTAACTAATACATATTGAGATTCACCGGAGATAAAAAAGAATGAATTACCATTGCAAAAAAACGCCACAATTGGCTCTCAA
This sequence comes from Penaeus monodon, assembly GCF_015228065.2. NCBI lineage: Eukaryota > Metazoa > Arthropoda > Malacostraca > Decapoda > Penaeidae > Penaeus > Penaeus monodon. Next base: position 717,937 of record NC_051399.1, read on the forward strand.
ATAAATACTGGAAAGACCCAAAGCAGACCTTACGGGGACAAAAGCTTGAGGTTATTGAAACTCATTAGTTTCCCAATTGGCATCAATATGGTTCCTGAGTGTTGGGTGCTGAAGTAGATAGACAAGAAAAAGATTGCAATAGTTTGAATGGTGGTGTTACAGCCGAGTTACTGCATATTAGCGGACAGAGAAGAAAGGACGAATGATGAATGTGCTTGAGAAAAAATAAATTTTAAAAGACGACTGTGGGGACCATTTTGAACACGGAGGAAATTAAAGTTTTATTGGTCATGTAATGAGAAGTTAGAAGTTATTGAGAAAAACTTGGCTGACAGGGATGGTGATAGGAAACAGAGGAAGGGCCAAACCGAAGACAAAGACTGAGGCTGACAATATCAAAGGATATTTGCGGGCTTGTCGATGTTACAAGTGGAAAAGAAAAAGCGAAGATCGAGTTGTAGTGCGAAGGATGGCGGATGAGGTGTCCACGGCTGCTCAAAAACATGAGCTATACCGTTATGATGATGATATATTATATTATATACTATATATAGGTATAAATATATATATGATATATTATATATATATATTATATTATTAATCTATATATTACGGTGTGGTTACTATATATCTCGTATATATATATGTATATATATAGATCTATTTATAATAATATATATATATATATCTATATATATATATATATGATATATTAGGGCCGTGGTGGCCGAGCGGTTTAGAGCATCGGTACTCAAGGACTGTCCACGGCGGCAATCTGAGTTTAGTTCGAGGGTTTCGAAGTCAACGGCCGGCGCGCTGTTCCCTTCTGGTCCCTTGGAAGGAACTTCACCTCGATTTGCCCCCCCTCTAGAAAACGACCATATCGCCGGAGAAGTCTAGCGCAAGGTGTCGTAGGGGAAGTCACCGCAGTGCCACAACCTCGGTTGGTTAGGAAGGGATTCCAATCAGGCAAGGGTGGCTACTGTCATAATAACTTATCAGTTAGTTGAATTGAGAGGAGGCCGATGTCCTGCAGATGGAATTGAATGGCGTTGAAAAAAAAAAAAAGAAAGGAAAAAAGGAAAAAAACTATTATATATTATACATATATAATATAATCTAGATATATATATTAATTATTAGATATATATTATATCTATATATATATATATAAACATACAAACGGTGTGTGTATACTATATATATATATTATATATTATATATATATATATATATATATATATATATATATTATTATTATATATAGTTTGTGTGTGTGTGTGTGTGTGTGTGTTGTGTGTGTGTGTGTATGTGTGTATGCTTTGTTGTGTTGTATATACATATATAAATTTTAATAAACTATATATATTAATATATATTATATACAGATAATTAATATTATGCATATCTATATATATATATATATAATAATATATATATATTTATATTATAATATATATATATATATGTATATGTTATATATATATTAACACCACACGCACAACATATATATACATATATTCCTATTATAATATATATTATATATATATATAATAGATTATATATATATTATATATAGATATAGAGTATAAGATATAGATATAGATATATATATGGATATATATATATATGCAATATTATACATACATGTAGTATATGTTAAATATATGGTGCGTGTAAAATTATTTCTATATAACATATATTATAATATATATATATATATATAGATAATTATATTACATATATATTATATTATATATATATATAAATATATATGATATATAATATATATATATTATAATAAATTTTTCGAATATATATAGGTGTGTGTGTGTTGTGTGTGTGTTGTGTGTGTGCGTGTGTGTGTGGGTCTGTGCATCAAATACCACAGACACACACACACACACAACACACACACACACACACCACACACACACACACACCACACCACATATATCTAATGTGTATAGATATATATATATATATATAGATATATATATATACGGTGTGTTATATATTATCATTATTATATATATATATATATATAGTATATATAATATATATAAATATATATATATATATATATATTCTACACACACACCACACAACACACACACACACACACAACCACAACACACACAACACACAACACACCACAACACCACACAGAAATAGATATATAGATATATATATATAAGTATATATATAATATATATATATACACACATACACACACACACACACACAAACACACACACACACAACACCACACACCCACACACACGCCACACACACACACCACACACACACACACACACACACACACACACCACACACCACACACACACACACACCAACACATTATTATATATATATATATTATATATATATTTATATAGATATATTCTATAATATTATACATGGAGTATATATATTATTTATATATATATATATATATATATATATATATAATATAATATATATGTAGGTATCTAAACACCAACACACACACACCACACACACACAACACACACACACACCACACCACACAACACACCCCACACCACACAACACACAACACACACACATATATAGTATATATTATATATATATATTATTATATGTATATTTATTATATATATATGTGTGTGTGGGTGTATATTAAAACACACACACACACACACACACGCCACACCACATACACACACACACCCAAACGTTCACATACTCAAACACACACACACACACACACACACACACAACCACAACATACACAACACAAAGTAGGGATGGAAATAATTTCTGTACAAATAAGGAATTAAAAAAAATCTGGTCTCAGGTCCTCTAGATGTGTATACCCCAGGCCCGTCCCTCCCCGAACCCCCTCCATTCCCGACCAATATTAATAAACCTGAATAAGTGAGAAGGAAAGGTTTTATTTGGCAACAATTGGTCGTGGCAAAAGAAGTACCGCGCTGGTTTTTCTTCCTCGCATCTGCCGGTTTGAACGAGGTGCCACTCTGGGCGCCGACGAAAAAGGGGCTGAATCGCAAACGAATCAACTCGAAAAAATCCTAAAAAAATCCTACTCGTAAAAAAATTCCTTCAAGCAGGCTTCAGCAGAAAATTAAACTTAATATGCAAGAGTACAGTACAAACCAACATCAGTTCATACAATTTTATACATAAAACAAATTCATATTTATACGCATTTAATTTTAGGATAATTACCACTCATAATTGAAAAAGGCGCAGTTATTTACCCATTGCCATTTTGAACAGAACAATAGAAAGGAACCTAACCACATTAGCCGGTCCAATGACTGGGCGCGTGCACCGGCCCAAGGACAAGGCGAGGCCGACTACACACCCATTGGGCGCGATGGGGAAGGACCCCCCTCACCTCCACCTCACAAACCGCCAACGATGGCCTCGTTGCTGAGCCTCTGTTGGGGAGAATCTGTGCAATAAGATGTCACACTTGAGTTTGCTTAATGCGAGAGTTTTGGGGGGCCACTCGATAAGATATCAGGGCACCCTTCTCTGGGACGCATTTCTCAAACGATTTTGAAAAGTTGTACAGACAGCCAAAATCACATGGTTTGATCACAACACACACACACACACAAACACCACACACACACACACAAACACACACCACACACAACACACACATGTCCTTCTTCTATCCCTTCCTTTCTTCCCACTTCTACTCTCTTCTGTCCCTCTTCTCCTATCCCCAATTTTCCTTCATTCTCCCTTGAGTAACACGGACAGGTTGCTTCTGTTCCGAACCTCTTTAATATATATTCTGAAACAATTAGAGAGGTGCTCTAGAGAATTTGAAGGAACTTGGATGTTGGAGATCAAATATCAAATCTGAGGTACGCCGATGATATAGTTTTGATTGCCAGCAGTATCACTGAACTACAACAACTACTAGATAAAGTTAGAGAAGCAAGCGAAAAGGCTGGCTTGTTTCTTAATGCCAAGAAAACTAAGATCATGAAGATTCAAAGATAACCGAAACAAACAATGATGAACATGGTTACAATCAATGGAATGATTGTGGAAAATGTGAAAGAGTTCACTTATCTTGGAGCTGTTTTAACTAATACATATGATGATTCACCGGAGATAAAAAGAAGAATTACCATTGCCAAAAACGCCACAATTGCTCTCAATAACATCTGGAAAGACCAAAGCATTACCTTACGGACAAAGCTGAGGTTATTGAACTCATTAGTTTTCCCAATTGCATCATATGGTTCTGAGTGTTGGGTGCTGAAGTAGATAGACAAGAAAAAGATCAATAGTTTTGAAATGTGGTGTTACAGCCGAGTACTGCATATTAGCTGGACAGAGAAGAAGACGAATGATGAA
>NC_051399.1:744819-747944 GCF_015228065.2 Penaeus monodon
AGTACACTCACGCATGAATGTTTGCAAGCCCGCTTGCATATACATGCTTTGGACCTTTTTGTTTTACCATAAATACTCGTAGTATTGCACTCAGGGATTTCATATTTCTGCTACACAGTGGCTTTCGAGGATGCTCTTCGAACCCCTCACACAGAAAAATGTAGTTTAAGCAGTTATTGCGTGGCCTTCACGCTACTGTCCCGAAAAATAGTTTCCCATTTAAAGATCAACTGCGTGTATATGATCATTATTGTTAAATGATGGTTCAACCTCATACTAAATTTGTGGAAGTCAAGGCTGTAAACTTTATCAGATCTAGCGTCCGAGAGCTATCCAGATAAAAGCAGTGTGATGGACGAAATTGCATCAGACAGCGGTGAAAATAAGCAATCAGACATCAGAGCGAAGGTTGTGTCTTACTGGCGTGTGGATAATCGCTGCACGAACGCGTGCAGGTTCCCTCACAATTTTAGTCAGACGATATATTAGTTTATTGTGGAATGTTTTACTAGAAGTCGTTAGGCAGCCGTTAGAAATGAAACACTTACTTAAAAATTGTCTTTGTACTGGAATAACAAATGTCTTTCACGAGCCACTAGTAAGTTAATGTTAGTAATGCATAAATTTTTCACGTGTTTGTTAGTTCTGATTTCTATCTTGGAAGGTTTTGCTCAGTCACCAAGCAGATGGTGCTTTCTAGATAAGTGAAAACCATTCAAAAGATCTTTCTGACGTCGGCCGTCCCAACACCAGAAAATCACCCGGAGTCAGCTCTGCACATTATCCCCTTATCACACACCAGCAACAGATTAGTGGCACACACACACGCGTCTTGCGTCGCCGTTCGCGGGGCAGGACGGCGAGACTCTTTTACCTTCATGGCGATAGAATCCAGTGATTCCAAGAGGAAAAGGTCGAGGCGCAAGAGGCTGCAGGCACGCTTGGTAGAGGGGAGGGGAGGGGAGGGGAAGCCACGCGGCGTCGGGGGAGAGGAAATGCTGTGTCGGGAAGGCCGTGTGGTCGGCAACTGATCTTCGGGGAGGGGCGCCCTCCCTCTTATACCTTCCTCTGACCACGCCCGCTCTGACCCGCGCAATACGTCGCGTGAGTGGAGGGGGGGGGGGGGTATTGGTCTGCATGACAATGTGTGGAGGACGCAGGTGTGTGTGTGGGAGGATGTGTAAAGTGGTCTCGAGGAGAGTGCATTGGGGCGGCGGCTGCGACATGGCTCCTGATGGTCTCGCTTTCCTGTGCCAGGAAGCCTCCTCTGTCATTAAGCTTCGCCAAGCACTTTTTAATGGCAGCTTCCCAACGGGCTGCGTTACGCCGGCCTCCTTCCCGGGCCTTCGGCAGTTGCACCACAGGCGAACTACAGGAAATAAAGTCTGCTTTTCCAGATTTCTTCACTAAATGCAGTCTGAGTGCATTATTGATTGCAATATCGGCGTTAAGACTTTTGTTGTGCAACATTAGGGAAATGCAACGGAACCAAGGGCGCTTCTAGCACGAGGCTTAACACACGCATTTTCTGGAGCGGAGACTTTGTGTTAATGACGGCCAAGCGGCTCGCCAGGCAACGTACTCGTCCATTAGATGCATAGTGCCACACGCACATACATATACAGACACACACACACACACACTCACACACACACACACACACACACACACACACACATACACATACACACACACACACATTCACACACACACACACACACACACACACACACAACACACACACACACACACACACACACACACACACACACACACACACACACACACACACACACACACACACACACACACACACCTCTCACTCACTCACTCACTCACTCACTCACTCACACACACACACACACACACACACACACACACACACACACACACACATACGCAGCGAGTGTACGTGTATATATATATATATATATATATATATATATATATATATATATATATATATATATATATATATATATATATATATATATATATATATATATATATATATATATATATTCATATATATGTATATATTTATATATATATATATATATATATATATATATATATATATATATATATATATATATATATATATATATATATATATATATATATATATTCACAGAGAGAGAGAGAGAGCGCCAAAGGCCCACCGAAAGAGAACGCGAGCCCACATCTCGCGCAAAGACCTTTTCCTGTTGCTTGGACCCAAATGGGGACAGCCAGTGACGCGTTGACTCGACAATCGACCGAGAGAGAAAATATGCGTCAGTTTGAGAGGAAAATACAATCAAGCAAAAGCCTGACGCCCAGACCGGAGGACCAGAGGAACCTTTTCCCTCGTCCGCTCGCCGAACGCCTTGAGCAAAGCAGCGATAACGGGGCGGCTTTTTCCGTTTGTAATTAACGCGAAAACGTTGCAAAATCGCAATTAAGCGCGAGTTATTGCAGGAACGGCGGCGCCGCCCCGGATCCGCGCAAAGGGCCTCGCGCGCGCCCGAAGACATTGTTTGCGGCGCCAAGGGGGGAGGTCGCGGACCTGCAAATGTCACGCTCTGTTTTGACATTGAATATTTTTTAGGCGTTTCCAACAAGCGTTTCAGTGTCACGTTTTTTGCGAATGTTATGGCCATATTGCCTTTAAAGAAAGAGGGAAGACCTTCACGATTTATCAAGACATTGCGAGCGGACGTGACTTCAGCGTCCACATCCGCGTCCTCCGGCGACGAGCTATGGGGCCATTAAATAACTTGTTGTTATCAGCTGCCATTAAAGTCTCTGATCAACTCCTTTTTTATTGGACTGAGTAAAACATTCGAAGGCATTTATCAGCGTTAGGAAGAAATGCCTGCGTGACCGCTAACTGGGTTGTTGACTGTGCGACTGCCTTTAATTAAGTCTCCTTTAATGCCCAATCGCAATTACCTTCGCGGGGGAAATGTGGGTCGGGCGGGAATGAGTTGCCAGCGGGCGAGGCACCGGTCGCTGCGTGATAGCTGTGGCTGCCAGCTTCATTCATTCTGTTGCCGCAGTTCATCTCCGCGATTTACATTCCATCCTTCGTTCATAATTGGATATTCGTTTATTACCACATCTTTGATCATATGGTGACGTGA
>NC_051399.1:754224-756724 GCF_015228065.2 Penaeus monodon
CGCGCGTGATCTGACACAAATGTTTTGGTGAGTCAAGAGTCTGCGTGTTTGTATGTGTATTGAGGAGCAAGATGAGGGTGGATGAGTGGACACCGACCCTATACGTGAAGCGAAAGGAAGGCGAGGGCAGCCGTAGGGAATGTTAGTGAACTACGTCAGAGAGCAAGGAAATTGGGCGAATGACCTAGGCTGAAGTCGCCTCTATTGGTAAGGGAGAGCAACCTTAAGCATAAATGTTAATATATTATTGAGCCAATGTATATCATGCTATCATCTTCTTACAGAAACGCATCGAAAAAGGTGAAATCTTTAAGAGAAATTTTCCTTTGTTTCCCCTTCAAAGGAAGTTTCTTTTCATTTATGAATAATGAAAACAGCAATTTCGTCTTCTGACTATTTTTCGCTTGCAGTATATAAAATATCAAGTAATTTTTTATTTCATGAAAAAAACACATTTATATAGTTTTTACCTAAGCGGCCATCTATAATTTTCCTTATTGCCAAAGAATGACACTTTAAAATCTAAAGCATACGAAAATTTCACTCTATTCTTAGTAGAAAGCAGCAAATGAAAATCCAATATACATAAGCATGAACTACATTGCTTTACACTGAAAATAAACTGCCATATGTGTAAACAGGACCTTAACTGGCGTAAATTTACAACACAGGGTTAATGTCATCATCATTATGTGATAATAAAATGTGAAAACAAAGCATTGGCTCTCCGACATCCTGTGTTGCAGTTATTCATCTTATTATATATATATCCAGAGTGTCTATTTGTCCAGTTGACTTTCGCTACAACTGCCTGTGCTCTGATATTTTTTACCACATTACAAGTCTACTTATTTCGGGTGCATATTATGTCTTGTAGACTGAATTATATTCAATGAATATATCAATAGGTTACAAAGTGCAGGATTCAGACTCATTACTGACTTAAGCTAATATTTGAAAGCGAAGGAGACGGCCAAGCAACAGGACAGAGAGTGTGTCTTCCCCTTCGTCTCTGTACACCTGGAAGAGCGCGAACGGAGGCCGAGGTTCAGGTCGCGTCCAGGTCGAGGTGGAGTCGCTTGCTTGCTGTAGAGAGAGAGAGAGAGAGAGAGAGAGAGAGAGAGAGAGAGAGAGAGAGAGAGAGAGAGAGAGAGAGAGAGAGAGAGAGAGAAGAGAGAGAGAAAGAAAGAAGAGAGAGAGAGAGAGATTGAGAGAGAGAGAGAGAGAGAGAGAGAGAGAGAGAGAGAGAGAGAGAGAGAGAGAGAGAGGGGGGGGGGGGGCACGGGCAAAGGAAAAAACTTAGATGGTAACTCGCACAAATGCCAACGTCTGCAATTACTGTCATATCATAAGTATTTACTCAGTTCTGTGCACGTGTGAGAGAACAAGGAACAGTTTTCATGTAAGATGCAGGTCAGGCAGCGAGGAAAAACCTGCAAGAAAGTTGACCATCTTTAAGCAACGTCGTAACTTGATTTCTTAAATTTCACCCAAATTCATGTTCATCTGATTCTGGACGAAATAAAGAGAAAGAGAAAGGGATACAGAGAAAGCGAAAATAAGATAAGGAAAGGGACGATGATAATGATAACAGTAACAATACTGAAAACAATAATGATGATCTTAATAGTAATAATAATGATAATATCAACAATAATAGAAATAATAATTACGTTAACAGCAATAATAATGATAATAGTAATGATAATCAAAATGATGGTAATAATACTAGTAATAATAATAACATGATAACAATAATAATAATAATAATAATAACAATAATAGTATTAATGATTACGATGATAATAATTATAATAACAACAAAAATCATGATAAAAATGATAATAGTAATGATAAGAATAACATTACTAGTGATAATGATAATAATAATAATAATAATAATAATAATAGTAATTATTATTATTATTATTATTATTATTATTATTATTATTATTATTATTGGTATTATTATTATTATATCATATTAATAATAATAATAAAATATATGATAGTAATAAAATATATAATAATAATAACAATGATAATAGTAATACTGATGATAATGATAATGATAATGATGATAATGATAGTAAATGGAAATTAAAGATGATAATATTAATAATAATGATAATAGTAATAATAATTATAATACGGATAATAATGATAATAATAACGATGATGATAATGATAAGGATAACAAGGATAAGAATAATTATGATAAGAAAAATAATAAAGACGATAATAATAATAATAATAATGATAATAATAATGATGATAATAATAATAATAATAATAATAACAATAATAATAATAATAATAATAATAATAATAATAACAATAATAACAATAATAATAATAATAATAATAATAATAATAATAACAATAATAAAATAATAATAGAATAATAATGATAATAATAATGATAATAATAATAATAGCAATAATAATAACAATAATAATAATAATAATAATAATAATAATAATAATAATAATAATAATA
>NC_051399.1:804224-806724 GCF_015228065.2 Penaeus monodon
CAGTATTCGATTATTATTATTATTATTATTATTATTATTATTATTATTATTTTGTCGTTTTGTATTTACTGTGAATATTTATCAAGAGAACACGACCTAGCCATGCCTCTTTCCCTAGTGTATTTTGCTATGTTTTTATGAAGACAATGTTCTTTCTTTCTTTTTGTGCTTTTGCATTCAACAAATCTGGTTGTACTTGCGGATCTTAACTTCACAGACAATTGTGGTATGAAATCCTAAACGAAAAGAACCTTTTTCTTTGGCCACCATAATTTTCACTTGTTTTTGATCCTTGCTCCAACTTACAAGCACACACGTGTGTCTGTTGCTTGTCGATGATAAAGATTACTGTTGTAGTTAAACCAAATACTGGAAATTATATCTAGATAAAAGCATGCAGTTCATACATGCCAAAAGGCAGTATAGGATGTGGATAATTCTACAGGATGTGGATAATTCTATTTTGGGTACCAGTGGACCACGTGGCTGTTTTCCACATGGAGCAATCAGTGTAGCAGACGGAGCCAGTGACCTCACCTCGCTCCCCCCCATGCTTCCTGCAGCTGCTACTACCGCTCCTCCAGCTGGAATGGTCACTACTTATACCGAGAATGACCTAGGCCTCAGAGAGTTCGTGTGAAGCACCCGACGCGGTAGGGTCAGCTCCGCCCTCCCTCTCCGGGCGAGCTGGCTGCGACCCGCATACCGCGATTACCCCTTTAGACAAGTCGTAGCGTCATCTTAGCGTGTATTCACTCCTTTACGTGTGTTTTGCGTCCCTGTCAGCCACTGTACTAGAGTACGCATAGCCTTTTACAATCTGGTGGCAGGGTGGCGCTGCGTCCTTCCGCCTCGCAGCATGAACGCAAACCTTCAAAGAAAATCCGCTCGACTGCTTCAAGACATGGGTAAGAAAAAAACACGTAAGTACACGTTTGGGCCCACTTTCTTATTTCTTTTCCCTTCTCCCATAAATGTGTTAGCCGTTGTTTTTTTGTTGGGTTAAAAGGTGCTAATGACAGCAAATGGCACGTTCTCCACCTCAGATCGCATTTCCGTGCGATCGAGTATGTGATCAATAAACATGAATATCGTTCGTTAGTTAAGTAATTAATTATTTTCTCTCGTTTTTAGAGATTTATATTGTTTCATCTGCAACGAATTTAACGCGTTCGTGATTTTATCTTATCACGAATACCATTTCATTTTATCTCGTTCCTAACCCTCGCCCCCGACCTGACCGTCCCTTTTCTTTCTCTTTCGGTCACTTTGGATTAGAAAAAGGTTATTTTCCTGTCTTAACCTAACCTCACTTTCTCTTTTCCCGGTCGGTGGCGGCGTGGGTAGGGTCAGATGACCGCTTGGTTCCCTGTAATTTGGGAGCAAACATATCATTGTTACATTGCTTTTTGGTGACACGTTCTATCGGCGCTAGAGCGAAGCAGGTAACGAAATTGTATTATTTGAATATAGCGTAGGATCTTCCCCCATATCATAGTGCACAGAATTGCCCGATATTGCCCCGGGGTTGCGTAAACGCCTAATAGATCTGCGCTCCGTCGTTCGAGAGTAGGTACAATAAACCGAAGTTATTCGTTCGTTCGGCTCCCTTTGAGTCGGTGTGACCCGCGGTTATGTCCGTTAATTAATGTAGGACTAGGGTTTAAGCTAGAATCATTATTCGCTTATTAATCACACCTTTCTCACCCTCCTCAAGTCGCTTGCATGTTTTGGGTACCCCCCAAGCGTTTATGTGATTCGTGAATTTTAGATATCCTTAGGGAATTTTGCGAGCGCCCGTCACACAGATACCCAGAAGAGAGCAGGTTTATCATATTCCTGGCTCGAATCGCTTCAGTCATATACGGCATTTGGGTATAAATTCTATTTCGGGTACCAGTGGACCACGTGGCTGTTTTCCACGTGGAGCAATCAGTGTAGCAGATGGAGCCAGTGACCTCACCTCGCTCCCCCCCCATGCTTCCTGCAGCTGCTGCTACCGCTCCTCCAGCTGGAACGGTCACTACTTATACCGAGAATGACCTAGGCCTCGGAGAGTTCGTGCTAAGCTACCACCGCGCTAGGGTCGGCCCTCGCCTCCCTCTGGGTGGGCTGACCGTGGCCTCCGCACGGCCCGATTGCCCATATAACTAAACATGTTGTGTTCTTATACTGTGTGCGCCAACTCTCAGAAATAAAGAGTCAAGCCGTTATCAAGTATAACTACCCTCTGTTCACCATTGTACTAAGGATGATAGCCTTTTACAGGCAGTGCACAGCCACAGACCCGGTCCAGGGGATTGGCCTTCTTGCAGACCCTCCTCACCTTCCCCTCCCTGGCAGGTGGCTTTGCTGCGCGAGCGCGTGGTGAAGCTGTTCTTCCAGACGCTGTCACTCGTGTTCCTGAGCTTCACCACCTCGGGTATCACCAGCCTCTTCCTCATGCTCACGGACCTCGAGCACGCCAAGTGGATCGGTGTCTACAGCATCATCAGCCTCA
>NC_051399.1:826724-831724 GCF_015228065.2 Penaeus monodon
TATACATATATATATATATATATATATATATATATATATATATATATAATATATATATAATATATATATATATATATATATATATATATATATTATTACAATTTCCTCAAATTCACGGCCTGTGCGTACAAAATGATAAAGAAAAAGCGTGTTCGAAACTAGTGTGCGTATTGTGCGTCGAGTATGATGATTCGCGAACCCGATGTTCCGAAGCGGGGGGCGCAGCAGTCTACCTGGGGGGCGACGTGGACTGAAAAACGCGAGTCTTGACTGAGCGGCCATTGCTTCACTCTCCCAGGACACGGGTACACGGTGGACTAATTTTGAAAATTAAGCGTTTTTTGAACATCTTGAATCTTACCGTTACTCCTAAAGTATACTGGTGAAGTATATACTTTCTTATTTTTTGTGTGTTAGGGTATGAGGTGAAACATAAGAGGAAATAAGTGATGTTATTGGTATTATAATTTTGTGCTTTGTGTTATGTATAATATAATTAATGAAATAATTAAACGTGTGAAATATTGTTCAATTTGAATAAACCTACAGTGAAGATAATCTATAATGGTAATGAAAAAACAATATCTTGAATGTAATCAACAATTCATTATAAATGGATAATGAACGTAAAACATAGATAATAAAGAATACTAATCAACTGCATAATAACTAGTAATTCAAAAATATACAATAATTCATAAAAGCATAAATTTACGAAAATGAAAGCTGCAAATATTACGAACCTCAAGATATATAGATAATACTAACTTATGAGCTATAATATAAGCTACTTTCATTACTTGTTGTAATTATTCCGCTACTTCCCCTAGACATCTTAAAACTTACTGTTACATATACTACAAACCCACATTGTACTGCACTATACTACAAGCGGGATTGTTACAATATATATATATATATATATATATATATATATATATATATATATATATATATATATATATATTACACATACATACACACACACACACACACACACACACACACACACACACACACACACACACACACACACACACACATATATATATAGCTGATCCCAGCAGCGAGAATAGCCTCCTTCTCCGGGATCAGTGCTTCAACCCGCATCGCTGGACATGGTACAGTGATACGGGTACAGTGGCCAAGGAGATCGACCACATTCTTGTTAGCACGCGATGGAGGATCCTCCAGAACTACAGGGTTTACCGGAGTGCCGAGTTCTGTGGCACTGACCATAGGCTGGTTGTGGCTACCCTGCGGGTCCACTTCAAAACTCCCCGTCCCTCCAGTGGCCACTCTAAGGTGTTTCACTTGGACAGACTAAGGGAGGAGGAGTGTGCCCGTTGGTTCACCATGGCAATCTCTGACCGGTTCAGAGAACTCGACAACCTGAAAGACCCAGTTGCTCTGTGGGAGCTCTTCAAACGCGTAACACTCGGAGCAGCATAAGAGTCCATTGGCGTACGCCCGAGGGCAAAGCAGAATTCCATCTCACTGGAAAGATTATAGACCACTGAAGCATGTCGCATGGCTCGGCTGAATGGTAATCAAGTCTTGCATTGCTCCATGTTGCGTAGGGCTCAGACACTGCTGAGAAGGGACAAGGAACAGTTCATCAGGAATCTTGCTGAAGAGGTTGAAGCCCATTTCTTGGTAAACGACCTTCGAGAAAGCCCTAAGAAAGCTGAACTCTAAGCCCTCCTCACAGATGGCTGCAGTCTGATCAGCGGATGGACGGATCATCTCAGATCATGTTGGGGTTCGTGAACGTTGGGCTGAGTATTTTGAGCAGTTGTACCAGGTAGACCCTCCAACAGTTAGCTTGGATGCAAGTGATGTCACAATACCTGTGCCAGACCACCCATCAGCGAGGAACCTCCTACCCTAACAGAGGTTAGGATGGCGATTTCCAGGCTGAAGAGTGGGAAAGCTGCAGGCATATGTGATATCCTTGCTGAACTGCTAAAGGCTGGGGGTGAACCTATGGCTCGGGGCATGCATACAGTCCTGACTGCCATCTGACAGTCTGGTATTATTCCCCCTGACCTGCTGAGGGGCGTGGTCATCCCTCTCTGGAATGAGAAAGAGGATCATTGGGACTGTACCAACTACCGTGGCATTACACTGCTCAGCATACCAGGCAAAATTCTAGCCCACATTCTTCTGAAACGGACCCCCCCAATCCCTTGCCCGTTGTTGTCGTGGGGGGGGCTTAGGAGGCGGAGACTGGGACCCAATGATGGGGAACTCCCCAACCTTGGGACTCAGCCCTCGACTCAACTAATTTTGCATGGTCTTTATTTTCCTTCCCCACTTTTCGTTTCTGTCCTTCATCAAACCCTTCTGCTATCCCCCCCTAAGGTGTGAGAGCCGTGCTGAAAGGATGAAAGGCTGACTTTGTGCCAGTCCTGAACGGCCTGAGGGACCCATGGGCACGTTTTCCCCTGATTTATTATCTAGCCCTTACCTCAAGGGGACCCTGGGGGGTGGACTGTTTTTATCCCCAAAAATAACCCAGGCTTACCATGGCCAGTAATGAAATTATCCCCACAATTGGGGGCAATGAGGCTTGCCCTTTATCAAATACCCCAACGATGTAAACCCACCAGATTCCCTGACCCCAGGCTCTCCTTTTGACCCGGCTCCGAACACTGCAAAAAACAAACCCCCTCATCAATACCTACTGTACAGTAGCCAACAATCAACCTTAAGGAACATTCCACTCTCCCAGCAATCTCAACTTCAACACCTTACCCCCACAACCTCCAACATCAACCACCCCATCCTCCCTTATTAATACTTACAGCCTTATTGCCCACCTCCCCATAACACTACCCCCCTTAACACTACTCCATCTTCGTCACGCCCCCGCCCTTCGACTACCCCTATCTCTACAACAATTTGAATACCCTCTTCAGCACAGCCAAAGGGGACCGATTTTCGTGACCCCTCCCAAAGCTCCCTACTCTGACAACACCCTTCTCTTCCAACAATGTCCCCAAAAAACAAGTAGGTAAAGTCTCTTTCCATAGCCGACCCGACCGCTCCCGTTTTGTCACAGTAACATCCGAAAACCAAGCTATAGCATTAACAAAACTAACAGACCTTTTAGGGTAACCCCATCCTTGCAGAACCCCATCCAACCCTCAATACTTGCACCGGAATAGTTTCAATCTCCCCAGCAAATTGTCCAATCTATGACAAAGATTGGTCAGATTGTGGAGAAGATCTACTTGCCTGTCTCACAGACTATGATGCAACATCAGTACAATGCTACTCCATTCCCCCCAGAGGTCATCGAAAGAAACCCACTAACATAGCCAAAATTATCTTCCGTAGGCATGACCTTCCCTTTAACGTCTACATAGGAGGAAAATCCCCCCCTTTCGTCCATACCAACCCCCTCCCGTCAGTGCCAAAACTGTTGGCGTCTAGGACACCCAGCCAAAACATTTCCGTTCCACAGCCAGATGCCCACTATGTGCCCAACCTGGCCATACCCGATCTAACTGCCCTGCACAATCACGCCCCAGGTGCCAACTGTGGCGGCCCCCAAAAATGTATTTTATAGGGGTTGTCCCACCTATAAATTGAGTCTGAGGTAGCAAATCTCGATTCAAACTTGGACTCGCACTACGTGAAGCCAGACAAAAAGCACGTCGACGTGGTTTCTCCCTTACTCCTTACTCCAGTAATACTGCCTCATTCTACCAATTCTCCCAAACCCACCCCTCCTACATCTAAAACCCCCCCTCTTCTACCTCCCACCTTCCCAGTCAAAACTCTTTTGCCATCCTAAATCCAGACACTCCAATCTCTACTACAGATACTTCAATCACCACTACAATCCCAACACCTTCCCCTCTCCCTCCTTGCACTACCCATAACAGAACAGAACAAACGTTCCACCCCTCTTCCCCTACCACACAAACACCTCCCTTCCTTTGCTCCTATGCTTGAGACACCAGTCCTCTCTTCCCCCGCTCACAAAAAATCCTTTCCCCCAAAACTCCCGAACCATCTCAGAAGAAGAAACCATTGAAATATTCCAAAATTACCTAATGAAAACTGACACTCAACCTCCAAATCTTACAACTCCCTGCTCCTTCCACACTCCAAGTAACTGCTGATATCCATCCTCCCCCTAACGATACCCCCCTACACCCATCCTCCTACCCCCTCCCAACACAGCCCCTCCCCCCCGACCCCAACCCCGCCCACATTAACCCTCCCACCATCCCCTCTATCCCTTCCACTCCTCCTTACGCAGGTGAATCCCTTCTGTAACTCATTAACTCTCATAAAATCAAAACACACCACCAGACACTCCAATCCCCAAAACCATCCTACTGCCGTGCCCCACGTTTTGAAACAACTCGTACCTCTGCTTTCCCCCACCTATCCCCCCTTCACTGACCTCCCAAACCCATCAGACAAACCTTACAGGGAAACCCACATTTTTGCTTCAACAACCTATTCTCTTTCCTCAAACGCATACATATTCTTCATCTAATCTAACTCCTTACCATACCGACCCTAACCCCTTTTACTCACCCAAAAACCTTTGCCCCAGCTTAGATAACTAATCACTAACTCAACCACCCTTCCCTAACATTAACTATAGTGCTACATGACCTTAGATGTCTAGCACATTTATCTTGCTTTTAACCATTAACCATTCTGAAACGGATCCGCGACCACCTCCTGAGGCATCAGAGACTGGAGTAGTCTAGATTTACTCCTGGCAAGTCCACAATAGACCGTATACTAGTGCTTCGAGTAATTGTGGAAGCCATCGTGAGTTTGGTCGTGGGTTGCTTGCAACATACATTGACCTCAAGAAGGCGTTTGACTCGGTGCATCGGGAATCGCTATGGGGGATCCTGAGACTCAGGGGAATTCCAACACAGATTATTGGCCTAATAGCAAGCCTTTATACTGGTACTGAAAGTGCTGAAATGCTGTAAAGTGTGGTGAGGGTCTGTCGAACTTCTTCC
>NC_051399.1:884224-889224 GCF_015228065.2 Penaeus monodon
TCGTTTCAGTCGTTTTATTCTTAAGTTTAGTCAAGGGAACGCGATCGGACCAGTAGGCGCCACCTCTTCTCCTCTTCCCCGCTGTATGACAACTCGTAACTGTTCCCGCCGCCCCGACAGTTTTATACGTGTATCAAGGTAGCGGAGGTCGTCGGTTGGGAGCAGGTTGCCTTTCACGCGAACGCCGGTTTTACTGCCTCATCACCGGCTGACCGAGCGACCCCCTTGAATGGACGGGCGAGGCGGCGCCCACTCTAGGAGGCGCCGTCTCCGCATTTCGCTGTTTTCGTCGTACAAGGAAAGCCATAGAGAAGTAATCAGCGAATTAGTTTACTAGATCCGACGTGTCATCTTCAGCAAAAAGGGCGAAGACGGAGGTTCCGCATGGGTGAGCAGTTTTAGGCGTATGAGCATCGTACATCCGGCACCCTCTTGTAAACAACGCGGACCCGGTTTTAAAAAAACGTCTCTTTTCGTCCCGCCTTTTTATCTGGTCGACCTCTAAACCTGACATTGGGAATGCCAAAGCGGTGTTCGCATTAACGAAGCTATTTATAACGAGTTGTATAAAGAATCAGGTGAGATATACATGATATATGGGTCTCAGGATATGGGTGACCTTGGCTTTTGTCTATATGGGTCAGCTGACAGCCGACCTTGCCTGACTCAAACAGAAAGTGAAATTGCCTTCTATAGGCCTTAAAGACAAATGTCAGGGTGTTTGTGTTTAATTATATGCAGTCTATACATTGCCCCCCCCCCCCAACGCACGCACAAATTCACATGCGTAGCTTGTGTGTGTGTGTGTGTGTGTGTGTGTGTGTGTGTGTGTGTGTGTGTGTGTGTGTGTGTGTGTGTGTGTGTGTGAGTGTGTGTGTGTGTGTGTGTGTGTGTGTGTGTGTGTGTGTGTGTGTGTGTGTGTGTGTGTGTGTGTGTGTGTGTGTGTGTAAGTATATCTCACTCTACATGTTCATGTACATATATTAACCCAGCAGATTATACAACATGGACCAGTAACGGTAAGTACGGAAGGCATGACAAATCGGCGCAGCGGCCCAAGATCAGCAGATCGATGTCGTGGTGACATTAGTATTAGGCATCCTGGACAAGACAAAGACAAGTATTTAGACGATGTACCTGTTTTAGCATTTTGTTTTTCGGCCCTTGTGCATTGTCCGCTTATTCAGGAACGTCATGAATAGAAAAAAATCACATAAATGTAAACAAGATTCAAATATTTCTCAATGTTTCCTTTACCTAATCTACACAATGTTATTACAATGCACTGATGGCAGACTGATAAACGAACGTTCTCCCTGCTTATGAAGCAAAAATGAAAACTGATTGTGATTCAAACGACTAAGCCTATTTGTGAATCGTCAAATAATACGTGACGATTTCAGAATTTTTCCCTGGACTGTCAAGAAATGATCAGACATATATTTACTCTTCATGTAGCCTTCGGCTTTTCACACAAATTAAAAGAATGATAGATCAAGGGCGTATGATTTTAAAATTACGTGATTGTGTATGCTTCAATAGTATTTTATGAATCTCGTGTGCCATTAGCAGACTTCTAATTGAGATGATCCAACTTTTCTATGCCAGTAAAAACAGTCAATTTCCTTGTTTGCTGAACACGATGGGTAGTAAACCCGGCAATTCCTTGTACATAGGGGGGTAATTTAGAAGCAAACAAACAGGCTGCCACACCAGACATGAGAATAACCATGATACAAATAGAATTAACTAAATTGCTGGTACTACTACTACTACGTTTTGTGAAATTGCATACTATAGTGCAATACAAAAGGTTCAAGATTTGTTTTCTTCACATAAACGCTACTAGGTGAACATTACTGGAACATCTCTGTTAACAATAAATCAAATAAAAGCTCTTCGACATAAGCGCCGCCCTAGCCCTTGCGAGGGAGTTCGTGATGTAAAGCCGGATCATCACCAATATTAAATTGGGAAAAACCATATGACCGGAAGGGCAGTAGTAATGGTTCTTCTATAAGTGAACTTCCCATGCGTACGGGCGCTTTTTCTGCCAGTGAAAGTATTCTAAGAATTTGCCTTCAGCATCTGGAAATTCTACTGCTCAGCAACCTTGGCCGACAGCCCTGCTATAGCATTCCAAGCAGACAC
This sequence comes from Penaeus monodon, assembly GCF_015228065.2. Lineage (NCBI taxonomy): Eukaryota > Metazoa > Arthropoda > Malacostraca > Decapoda > Penaeidae > Penaeus > Penaeus monodon. Next base: position 886,376 of record NC_051399.1, read on the forward strand.
ATAATACGATCATAAAAAAGACATAGCATAAGCCTTTCGTCCTTATCCTCTCCATCTACTTTCCCTGCCTTGTATCTCTTTCATCTTTCTCTCCCTGAAAGCACCTATTCGAGCGTGAGGGCGTGTAAAGCAATGCCCGGAACCAGATATTATTACGTAGATTCGTTTTTTGTGCGAATTGTGTGCCTGTGTTCCTCTTCCGAAAGGTCGAGCCAGAAGGAAGGAGGAACTGGTTGCGGGAAGAAGAGAAGGGAGCGGAGAGAAGACCAAAGGGGAGCCGTGGGAAATATGAAGCGAAGAGAGAGAGAGGGGGGGAGGGAAGGAGGGAGAGAGAGAGTGAGAGAGAGAGAGAGAGAGAGAGAGAGAGAGAGAGAGAGAGAGAGGGAGGGAGGGAGGGAGGGAGGGAGAGAGAGACAGAGACAGAGAGAAAAAAAAACAAGGAGTAGAAATAAAGGAACCTTGAAAACATTGGAAACTTTGTAAGAGGAGTCTGATGAAAATTAATATGCAGATCTCTAAAGAGGAGAATAGAAGGTATTTTACAGATATCCAGAAATAAAACAACCACAGAAATGTGTAAAAAGAGGAAAATAGGAGGTAAAAAAATTTACTTTGTATGGAATCGTTGTCCGAAAAAATCGTCAGCAATAACATATACTTTTACTATCCTTGGTAAACACTATCTCTTATATACATTTGTACACACGCACACGAATATATAGGCAGAAAGATAAAAAGATCGATGCACATAGCTCAGTGTCTGAGTGTTTAGCCGCATACGACATTCTGATATGTGTCTATAGTTTTCCCGCAGTTATCAGAACAAAAAGTTATCGAAGCAAAAAGTTTGAGAACAAACTGACTTGACACAATTATCCGCTTCAAGAGCTCAAAGGAAAGGGTCATCTTTCACCAGTTACGTTTGTGTCCATTAAATTTTTATTTCTCCGTTTTTTACCTTTGATTCTACGGGGCCATTACCCTACATTATGCAAGGGCTGTGAGACCAGCAAGTTTTTAGGCATTGAGGTAATCTTCGACGGGGAGATGCGAAGCCCGAGCGATAAGAACAGGGTTGTAAAACGCTCGGTGTGCGTTTCTGGCTAAGAGTTGTTAGCGTATTTGTTTATATGTGTCGAGGCGCCATCAGATACAGAGGAAAGATGGAAATACAAACCAATCTTGCTTTTGCCGGTCATTTGAGATTCTCACTTCTCACGCATTTCGACTTTGTATATCTTTTTTTTTCTATTATTATTATTTATTTTATTTTATTATTATTATTCTTTTTTTTTTTTTTTTGTTAATACGACAATGAATCGACACACGCATTCATCAGAAATAAAAAGCCAACCATAAAAAAATCCTTAACATAATATGCGAATCAGTTGAAGAATATTCCTCTGCCTCAACATAAATCTTAGAAATTAATAGAATATACATTCAAAGGCTTCACAAACAACCAGAAAATAGGGTCAGTGTGGTTTATCCGATGCAACATATGCAATACTCAGGTCATAGACTGGTGCAACGTCACCTTCTAAAACACAGTAAGTAGTTCCTCCGAGTTGCCCTTGCAAGGAAGTCGTCCTGTCGACAGGCAACACTCGGGCTCTGTATTACGTCACTCTGAAGGAGGCGACGCTCCTTTCAATCGGCAAAAAATACCTGGAGAGGTTTAAATCAGCATAAACATCTGGGTTGATGTGCATTACCTATCTGTACACGCAGGTACACTAACACATACAGAAAAACACGCGGGTACACACATATATTGTATACATACACTTATAAGTGAATAATAATTAAAAAAAAACACACACACACACACACAAGGAAACATACGCACAAGCAGAAGACGATTTCTAGGTATGGACATATATTAAGTATATGTGTGTAGAGAGAGATAGGTGGATAGATAGAGAGAGGGTGGGGAGAAAGAAGGGTGAGAGAGGAAAAGAGAGAGAGAGAGAGAGAGAGAGAGAGAGAGAGAGAGAGAGAGAGAGAGAGAGAGAGAAGGAGAGAGAGAGAGAGAGAGAGAGAGAGAGAGGAGAAAGGGAGGGAGAGGGGGAGGGGGAAGGGGAGAGAGTTGTAACAACTTCCCGCCGCTGCGACTCCGAACCCAATACGAGACCGACAACGAAGCCGACCCGAAGCATCGATCCCCGACTAATGATCGAGGTTAGTGATAAGAAGAATATATAACAGAAATATTAAGAAATCAATTATGTAACACGTGTTCTCCAGGAAGGCAAAACGTTATAAAAACTTGATGAACAGAAGAGAGTAAAAGTGAAGATGAAAGTGCAGAGTGAGCGAGCAGAAGACGGTAAAAAGGAATGACAAGAAAGGCTCCTGCAAGCGACGCGGCGGACGGCGAGCTGTGTTTATATGACCTTTCGGAGGCGTTTGAAGCACGGGGGCGCGAGAGCCACTTGGCTGCACGAGAGAGACATGCAGTGATGTAACACTGCTTAACTTGAGGAGAGGAAATGCACACAAAGCGACCGGGAAAAGACACTGACAGGGTAGCAACGTGGCCGACGGTCAGCCATAAATCAGGATCTCGAGCGAGGATGCCGTGACCGCGAGCCAAAGGCGATCTTCCGAGTGCCGTGAAGTGGTGACATAACCCAAGCAGGAAAAAAAAAATCGGGGCACACCTTACAGCCATTTGCTTCCGCACGCCCCGACCAGATCACTGAGGCCGAACCTGGATAAGAAAAGACCTTCCGTCGATCCATCACCGACACGATGATGTATGATGTCGATGGCGTCAGAGCCTTGCCGGGCATAACGGGCGCGCGGGCGTTGGCCAGATAACGCTAGGCATGAGAGAGCGCGGGATT
>NC_051399.1:919224-921724 GCF_015228065.2 Penaeus monodon
TTTTACTTGTATTCAGTGCCAAGAGAACATGAAGCTGCCAGTTGCTTGAACTACAGAACTGCACATTAAATTGAATGAGTTAATGGTGATGCATGAGCGAATATGTTATATATGTTTTCTTTTTATCTTTGTAATTTCGTTAAAGATTGTATCCACTGCAAAAGCTTAATACCCGCAGACAACTTGAAATTTCCCTAAATTGGATGTTTCACCCATAATTTCCAATACCTGACTCTATCTTAATATTTCTCTACTATTTCCTTCCCTCGAAATACCCCCGCACCTCTAATATCCTTTAATTTTTTGTTGCAAAATCCTTGAGCTTCCTCCTTCCTTTCCTCCTTCCTTCCTTCCTTCATTCATTCATTCAATCCTTCATTCCCTCCTTCCTTTCTTCTTTCCTTCCTTCCATCTCTTCTTCTAACCCCTTCCCCAACCGCATCGTCACGCGATCTGCAAAGGGCAGCCTAACCCGTTTGGCCTTTGCCTAATGACGGCGACGCGTCACGGGAGACGAATGCCGTGACGACGTCCGTGGTTTCGCGGAGAGTTTCGGGGTCTCTCAGACTGAAGCCGATTTTGATCATTTGTTTTTATATGATGCACCCCTATAGTGAGGTGTTAAATGCAGCGTTTCAGATCATTTGGAGCATAAACAAGTGTTTAAAAATTGCTATATTTTAAAAAGTGTTCATTTCTTGCTTAATTATTAATGATCATTAATTAGAAATAGAGATTATCATTTCGTAAGGCATGAGCGATTAAGCAGTTGATCATCTCCTTTCCATTTTTTTCTTATTATTATATTTTAACATCTGTGTTTATTCGAGACGTTTCGATAAAGTGCCCGAATCATTTTCCTTAATGGTTGTGCTTTGTCTGGCATCCATTCATTCGCTGAGACGTTATTTAAATATCTTATACATATAAGGTATTAAATTGTCTTCTGAATGGAGTAGCACCACTGTCGACGAGACTAGATTGTACATCATTCCTGATACATTTCCTTTGAGGAAATGACTTGGCAAATCGTTACAATGTTATGAAAACGAACTCTATTTTATCGCGATCGTCAGTATCATTAATGACAATAAAACAAGTCACCGGCATCAGTCATGAAAGCTAGATGAAGCGACGCGAGGAAAGAGAATGATGAAGCTGATGGCAAGATCAGCAGCTGATCTGGATCAAGGCGGGAGACACTTTGGTAATTGCAAGTTTGTTCTCGCGGTGAGCTTGCCTAAACAAGTTTTATCTGCTCTGTTCTTGCTTTTTTGTATAGATCAATATATAAGCTTTGCGGACATATTGCATAAAACACAGACTCTAATACATAGGCACGCCCGTGCGGATAAATACACAGACACACACAAGCACGTGTTGATATATATATATATATATATATATATATATATATATATATATATATATATATATATATATATATATATATGTATATGTATATATATATATATGTATATGTATATATATATATATATATATATATATATATATATATATAATATATGTGTGTGTGTGTGTGTGTGTGTGTGTGTGTGTGTGTGTGTGTGTGTGCGTATGTGTGTGTGCGTATGTGTGTGTGCGTATGTGTGTGCGTATGTGTGTGTGTGTGTGTGTGTGTGTGTGTGTGTGTGTGTGCATAAAAGTTTGTGCTTGAATAATCAATAATTGGGCGCAAAGGACACCCAAATGAGATCAAATGGCAAAAACCGTCATGCAATCCCGTCTGCCTGTCAACGGTGAGTCGCCAGGAAATGTTGATGGCAATGCCTGTGCCTCCCGGAGGGTCGAGTGACATCCAGATTTTTTGAGCAGCAGACAACAGGTATGGCTGCCGAGAAGCAACTTTCTCTGTCCTGGACTAAGATTTAAAAAAAAATCGTCAAAGTTGTTTTAGATACTGAATCAAGTATTTCATCAGCAACAACACTGTTGGCCTAATAAGAACTCTTGGGTGTTGGGACTGATTGCTCCTTTTTCTATCTAGTTTTCATGTAGAGTCAGATAATTATGTTCAATAGATCACATCTATTTACATTACATATATGTATATATATATATATATATATATATATATATATATATATATATATATATATATATATATATATATATATGATAATGCTTTGTTCGTCTCTCAATTTCCAAGTATCTATTCTAGCAATACTAAAAGCATAACATAATTTGTCTGAACAGTTTAGCTAACTGCTATATTAATAAATTTTAAATACGAACAAATTTTAAAATCTATAAAAAATATATATCTACATCTTAAATCATATAAACAACATGTATATTATGATTAATCCCAAATTTAAACATTTAATTTCCAACGATGAAGCACCGACGAAATGTAACATTAATAACTGGAAGGCGGCCACCCACAGCCACCTCGCGGACCCTTTGTTACAACCGAACAGCGTTGCCTAGAGACCCATGACTCAGCGTTTCAGCGAGCGACCTTCCGGAAAGTCGTTCG
>NC_051399.1:989224-991724 GCF_015228065.2 Penaeus monodon
ATTGTATAAATAAATATAATAATAAATATGTAGAAGGGGGAAATACAGATAGCATATATAGATAAATAGATAAATAGATAGATTGTCCATCTAGTATACATTCGATAAAGAGAACTGAAAGATTCGCTCGAAATTCATTAAACGGCGAAGATTGTGCAAGCTTGAGAATTTCCATGGCGCCCACCACCGGCTTTGTAGTCTTGTGCCCATCGCACGTGACAAGGCAGCATTTGTACAGCGATATGATGCAATGGCTGTACATAGAGTAGAAAAAGGTCTGCTTATCAATATATAATCAAGTTATTTCAAGAATATATCGCCTCTGAAACGATAGGACATCCTTTTTAAGCCAAGACATCTTAATATTTTTATGGGACACGAGAAGACACTTGTCGCATAAATATATGCTTGTGCACATTAAGAAATATGAACAACGTTTGGATATAACGATTTAATACGTAGACAGGCAGCGGTCCCAAGATGCGATTAGAAAACCATCGACTGACCCGGCGTGACCTAGCCATAGGGCGCAGAACGACTGCTTCCTATTCTATGCACGGGCCTTCCTCGAACTCGCCCACGGGAAGTCCGGCCGGAAAGGAAACTTGTTGGTGGTGTTACTTCTTCCTCTTCCTTTTCCTCTTCTTCCTCTTCCTCATCTTCTTCATCTTCCTCGTCACTTTCTTCGCTGCTGCTATCCTCGTCGCTCTCCGTCACGCGTCGAGACAGGATGGAGAGGAACCTGGAACTTCCCGGGTGATCGAGCTCCGTGAGGTAGCCGGAGACTTGGTCGGTCAGCTGAGTGGGCTTCAGGTCCGCCAGTTTTTCTACGCCTGGCACAGAGGAAGGAGGGAGTCTCAGGCTGCCAAAAGTACCGCGTCTTCCTTCACCAGCGATGTATGGCAAGAAAAGGCGAAGATTTACATCCTCATCACTATCCTTTTGTTGGTTAAAGGAGCCATATGTTGTTGGAATCCGGTTATTTTGCTTCCCCTTCAGGAGGATGAAAACTGGGAGTTTACTTTCCTCATCGCTGTCCCCTTCCTCTTCCTCATGGTCTTCCATCCTCACGAACAAGGACTGCCCCTCGGCGGAAGAGTGGCTAGAGAAGTGGCTTCTTGGTGGGAAGCTGACCTTCGATTCCTCAGAGGCGTCCTCCTCCTGAGCCGGTGCGCCGTAAACTCGACTTGGCGGTCTGTGTGTTGAAGGCTCTTCATCAGAGTTCTCAGATGGAACGCCATAGACGCGACTTACAGGCTTCTCAGTTTCCGGAGCCAGATACGTTCGAATTACAGGTCTGTGAGTTGTTGTTGATGGAGCAACATAGAGCTGACTCACTGGTCTAGAAGTTGTTGACGGTGCCAGGTAGAGCTGACTTACAGTACTCGAAGTGGTCGATGGGGCACTGTACAGCTGTCTCACAGGATTGGGCGTTGTTGATGGTGCACCATAAAATGGGCTTGGGGGTCTTTGTGTTGTTGTTGGTCTTGGAGTAGTTGATGGTGCCCTATACAGTTGACTTATGGGTCTGTGGGTTGTAGATGGTGCAGCTTTTTGAGTTGTTGGTGGTGCATTGTAAAATGGGCTTGGTGATCTCTGGGTTGTTGAAGGTGCATTGTAAAATGGACTCAGTGGTGTATTGGTTGTTGATGGTCTGTGAGTTGTTGACGGTGCACCATAAAACTGACTCGGGGGTCTCTGGGTTGTTGAAGGTGCATTGTAAAATGGACTCGGTGGTGTACGGGTTGTTGCTGGCCTGTGAGTTGTTGACGGTGCACCATAAAACTGACTAGGGGGTTTCTGGGTGGTTGAGGGCGCACTGTACAACTGATTCACGGGCCTGTGAGTGAAAGTCTCCTCGGAATCTTCCTCTGAGCTTTCATCATCATCTTCATCTTCTTCAGGAGCTGCATAGAACTGTTTGACACGGCGCTCACTCCCGTGCTTTCGTTGGCTGCTTGAGATGCGATCCAAGGTGCTGCTGATGCCGCTCGAGAAGTCATGGGTGCGGACTGTGAAATGCGACAGGGAACTGCTCGCTCCTCTGTGACTCGAGCTCAAGGTCCTGGACGTATCTTCATCAGAGTCATCCCTGAAAATGCAGAAGGTTGTGGTTCAAGTGAAATCAGTTTTAAGACTTGCTTGACATATGTTTTGTGAGATACTACTAACGCTACAATAGTGTGATGTGTTGGGTACTGCATTTTATCGTTCCCTTAAGCATACACATTTGTATATGTAAGATTGTCAGCATATAGTTTTCAATGTATACAGATAAGAAGAGTGTTTGTGTTTTGATTGCATTATATATTGTGTTTATATACTTTCCCTTCAAATAACCTAGAATTCTTACCTCCTGCTAGGTGCAAGGTAAGTCCTTCTTGGGGCCTTAGTCGTTGGTGGCAGGTATGTTCTAGGGGCCTCTGTAGCAGGCTGTTGGTAAGTCCTTCTTGGGGCCTGCGTAGATGGTGGTAGGTAAGCCCTAGGAGCTTCAGTGGTT
>NC_051399.1:994224-996724 GCF_015228065.2 Penaeus monodon
AATGATAGCAATAACAATATCTACAGTTCTGACTTTATACTTCTGTTCGTCCCAACTCACCTCGGTGTGCTTGGCGCTAGATAGGTCCTTCTTGGAGGAGCCTGGGTAGTTGGTGGCAGGTATGCATTGGAAACCCGTGGCCGAGATTCTACAGGTGCAAAGAAGGTAGGAGCGTTGCCACTGCCTGTGTTGTGAGGCCTGTTCCTTGGCCGAGTGCCCACGGAAGTGGTCGAAAAGACCGAAGTGTCTGGCAGGAAGTATTCAGTGCTGGGAGCCTTCAGGCTTGTTGATCCCAAGGCATTGAATTCTTCTGCTGGTACGCGGTAGGAGTACCCTGAGATTTCCTCGGAGGAGTCGTCCTCTTCCTCGTCTCCCAGGGCATCAAAAGGAATGGCAGGAACAGGGTAATTGTAGCCTACAGTTTTTTCCGAGGAGCCAATAAAGGCATCTCCGACAGCTTCCAACTCAGACTCTTCAGAAGAGTCTTCCTGTTCTCCTAAAGCGTCGAAGGGAATGCTAGGAACAGGGTAATTATAGCCAGTTGTTTTTTCTGAGGACCCTACAAAGGCGTCTCCAAGGACAGCCAATGTTTCTTCGGATGAATCCTCTTCATCTCCGAGGGCATCGAAGGGAATCTGAGGAACAGGATAGTTATAACCTGTAGTTTTCTCTGAGGAACCTACAAAGGCGTCCCCTAGGGTTCCCAAGGGGTCCGACTCTTCAGATGAATTGTCTTCGTCTCCGAGAGCATTGAATGGATTTTTAGGAACGGGATAATTATAACCTACAGTTTTCTCAGAGGAATCTGTAAAGGCATCCCCAATAGCCTCCAAAGGATCTGCCTCCTCAGAAGAGTCTTCGTCTCCAAGGGCATCGAAGGGAATCTGGGGCACAGGGTAGTTGTATCCTGTAGTCTTTTCCGAGGGACCTACAAAAGAATCCCCTACAGTTTCACGTGGGTCTTCTGAGGAGGACTCCTCAGAGGAGTCATCTGAGGGAGCCGAGTAGAGTTGACCCGGAGCTCTTAGGCTGCTTGATCCGAAGACATTGAAGGCTTTGGCCGGGACAGGATAGGCATATCCTGATTCTTCTTCAGAGGATTCCTCTGTTGGAGGTAAATATTTAAGCCCTGGAGCTCTTAGGCTGCTTGATCCAAAAGCACTGAAAGCTTCTGATGGAACAGGGTAGGCATATCCTGAGTCTTCTTCTGAGGAATCTTCATCTCCCAAAGCATCGAAAGGAATCTCAGGCACGGGATAATTGTACCTAGTAGTCTTCTCAGAGGAACCTATGAATGCGTCTCCCACAGCCTCTAGAGGACCCGATTCCTCAGAGGAGTCGTCTTGCTCGCCAAGAGCGTCAAAGGGAATCTGAGGCACGGGGTAGTTGTACCCGGTCGTTTTCTCTGCGGAATTGATAAAGGAATCTCCTACTGCTTCACGAGGGTCTTCTGAAGAGGAGTGGTGTTCCTCAGAAGAATCGTCCGAAGGAGCAGCATACAAACGTCCTGGAGGTTGTGGAGCTCTTAAGCCTGTTGACCCAAATGCGCTGAAAGACTGCGCCGGGACAGGGTAAGCATAGCCGGAAGTTTCTTCGGAGGAATCTTCTTCGTCTCCCAGGGCGTCAAAGGGAATGGCTGGGACAGGATAGTTATAGCCAGTAGTTTTCTCAGAGGAACCGATGAAAGCGTCGCCCACAGCCTCGATGGCATCATCCTCTTCCGAGGAATCGTCGTTTCCCAGGGCATCGAAGGGAACTGCGGGCACAGGATAAGAATACCCAACAGTCTTCTCAGACGAATCTGTGAACGCATCACCCACGGCTTCCAGGGTACTGTCTTCAGACGAATCAGAAGAATCCTTTAAAGCTGCAAATTTATCGAAAGGATTTTTGGGAACACGGAGGGAATACCCGAAGGTTCCTCCGGAAGAGCCTACAAACGAGTCCCCGAGGAGACTGAGTGCGGAATCGGACCTCTCTTCCGAGGACTCCTCGTCGTGGTGCGACGCGTGGCCGAAGGACTGAGAAGGACGTCTTGAGCGGAATTGGACGTTGCTGGGACGCTCGTAGAAGGGGCTTGGGGGCGAGTTGGCGTCTCCACCCGAAGGATCAAACGAGCGGGCAGGAGCGGGATAGGCGTACCCGGAGTCCTCCTCGGAGGAGTCGGGCGGCGGAGCCACCATGCCCGCTGCTGCCATAGAGGGCAGCGGCGGCGGGAAGGTGTAGCCCGACGACCTCTGGCGTGACGGAGACTGCTGCTGGTGGCTTCCGTGATGACTGTCATGGTGACTGGCGTGGTGACTGCTGTGATGACTGGAGTGGTGGTGATGCCCACCTAACTTATCGGACGTGGCGGTTCCTATCACCGCCAGGAGCACAATCAGCGCCGCCTGAAAGATTGGAATGACGTTAACAAAATGCAATTGCAGTAGCTAAGCATAAGATACACACATTGGGAACAAATTTAATGTAAATAAAATAACAGGTGTATAAATGAAGC
>NC_051399.1:1001724-1006724 GCF_015228065.2 Penaeus monodon
TAAAGAGCGTGCTTCAGAGATTTTTAGTCACTTTTGTTAAAGAGAATTGCATTCTGGTGCAACATAAGGAATCACATAAAAATATTTCTGAATTCACTTGATCACGGGAGATAAATTTCATGTTATCCGTTTCCAGCAGCAAGTGTTTTCGTAAGAAATTATTTACACATATTCTGTATCGCAATACAGAAGATACCATACTTTAAGGCCAGTGGATTTACTAACCACATTGTATATTACTTTTCCAATATGAGCGAAATACCCTCGAGTTATATACATAAAATGTATGCCCGCAATATGTTCGTCGCTGGATACCCACACTAACTGTACACTTATACATGATACCCACATTCACAGGTAATTGGCTTTGCATACCTGTTTCTCAACCCATATAAATATCAGCTAAAGAATCACAAAGGTATACACTACTTCCCTCCTTCACCCAAATGGCACACCCATTACAGAGAGAGATTACCTTTCAACATCAGGGTTCGAAATGGGTACTAATTCCAAGGGGCTAACCTCACCGGCGAAGAATGTACTCCGAATAAATCCGCAGGTTCGGGATGCACAGGCTGGCGTCCGGGTGCTTGAAATGTTCCTTGGTCGAACTTTATGGCAGTTAGCACGGCGTTATTATTAACATTACGAGCATATTTGGCATTATGAATAGCGGCTAACACAACTGACGTACAAGATAGTTTTGTTTATGTGATACTGTTATCTGAGCAATATTTCAGCAACGGATTTCTCTCAGAGAGAGAGAGAAACAGAGAAAGAGAGAGAGAGAGAGAGAGAGAGAGAGAGAGAGAGAGAGAGAGAGAGAGAGAGAGAGAGAGAGAGAGAGAGAGAGAGAGATGATGATAATCCCCGTTGTCAGAAAGGAACAAAAAAAAATCCCCCGGAGAGAAATCCGCGGTCGGAGTCAAGGGTCAGAGAAACGAACGCGGCCGTCGGGTGACCAGCCTCCCCCTCGGTCTGGTCGAGTGGGCGTGCGGGCAGGGGGGAGGCCTTGGAGGAGGAGCGCCCCCGACCGCTCTCTGGATCAAGGGCGCGTCGGGTCGTCCTTGTAGCAGTTGCTTGAGTGATGAAGTGAGCAGGCGAGACCGGAGTCGCCGAGTCCGAATACAAATTAGATTTTTTTTTTTTTTTTTTTTTTTTTAGTGGGTGTGTGTGAAAGGAGAAATTGAGACATGTTTTTTTATAGGTAGATTATTATCATGGTCGTTTATCGGCTGATCATGTTTCTTAAAGATCTGCATTGAATATGATGATGCATGTTACAGGTTAACCTAACATGTTTATTTATTATTCATTATATGTACACATATTTTTTCTTTATTTTTCTTTTCTTCTTCTTGAGTTAAAATTTACACTGAGAAACTAATCCTCTTTAAAGAATTGATATTTTCCAAATTCCTCCCGTTACATTTTGCAATGCCCTTTTCACTCTCTATTCATTCACTCTCTCCCTTCCCCCTCTTCCATAACCCGTCAGACGAGCGTTGGTCAGAATCAGTCGCTGCGAGGCACGGAGAGGTCAGCGAAGGCGCCCAAGTTGCAGGGACGCGCGATGTTGCATAGTCAATCCAGAACGAGTCATGAAAGGTTGCAAGGACCATAACCTTAGCTCTGTGTCGTGTTCTCGCTGATTCATTAACTCGCAACCTCGAAATAAAGTATTTAAAAGCCAGACTGCGTTGAATACTAGTAGTGAAACGTGTGACAAGGACTTAAGCGACCTCTTGAATATTCCAGCCGAATGCGAGGCAGCGGCGTGCGTTGGGACTCATTATGGAGGCTGAGGAGATTTGCAATAACCAGTTGTCTTCGATGTGAAATTATATCATGCACGTTGTTAATTGCCTGAATTACTGACGAATTCTCTCTAAAACAGAGTGTTCTCTCACTTTTTTTGATCCGCTGACATGTTGGTAATGAGCAAGCAGAACCGGATTTGAATTATAGATCTCCACACTGCTTGCAAAGGATCTCTCGACGAACTCCCGTCACCGTTTTCACGTCATAATCCGCGTATTTTTCTTCTGCAACTGATGCATTATGTCATCTGGCGTCGTTAAATTGAATTATTGCACGTTTTCTTTGCATTTTTTTCGAGTGTGAGCGGCCGTGAGGAAATACAAGTCAAAATGCATATATATTTGGAGCGTAAAGTATACAAGGATTTTTTCTTATCCTATCTTCAATTTTATTTTTATTCTATTTTTCTATTATTCCGTAAAGAATATATGCAAAATCTATCAGTAATTGAATAAAATGTGTTCGTGTCTTTAAACATATTTCTACATTTATATGAAGTAGTGTATTTGACATTTTGATATAAATTTCATCAGGTGATACTGAATTATTGAATTATTATCATCTCGCAAAGTTCAACGTAAGTGAAAGAGAGAGAGAGAGAAGAGATGACAGATAAGACATAACTAATTCCTTAAAAGCATCCCCGTGTACTACGCAATACATTTCCATTTTAGAACGGTAAAACCGACGCTTTTCTCCATTTTTTTCATATTAAGTATTTATGCACATCTGAATTCACTGCATGGATATTGAGCTTATATACACTGCATGCATATATTTGAATTTCTTTATTAATGAATCTCGACTAAAATGCCCAAGAAATTTATTTTTCTTCTTTTCTTTAGATTTCCTTTTTGAGAAACGTCGCCCGTGGGCCATTACAAGATCAAATACAGTTCACAACGCCTTTTGCTCGCAGATCCCTAATTTACATTCACGCGATCATGACTTTCAAGAAATTTTGCCGCCGCCACCTGCTTGGATTTCTGTCTCGCAAAAGCTTATGAATATTGTTCGTTTCTTTAGCGCATTTTCTTTCTTTTCCCTTTTTCATTTCTTTTCATATCATATCAAACGGCAGTGCAATATGTAGGTCTGCTCGTGTGCGAAAGTGAAAGTCCGAATTATTTCATCGACGTATGAGATCTCAAGTTCAGTCCGTCGGCAGTCACACGCGTCCAGGTCGGCGGAAATGGCATTATTCCAGCTTCTCCGTCGGGTGGTCTGCGTCGTCTCGCTTCCGTCGCCGTCGTCGTCGTCATCGTCGTTGTCGTTGTCGTGGAGGTCGTCATCTCGTTTGGCTGTCGCTCCGTCGTCGCCGCGGCTGGAATGCAGGGGGAGGAAAGCGAGACAGTTATTAGTGCCTTTTTCCAATACCAAGCATGGCTGGACAGCAGATGAAGGAAAATTAATACCAGATACTCTTCCTTATTGCTGCGACAGGGTGAAGAAAAATAGGAATCAAGGCATATAAACATAATCTATAAACATAGATAAAATTATTAACTATGCCTGTCCCCATTCCCACTACTAAAGACATGAACAGAATAATAATCCTCTGCAGGAGGAAAAATGATAGTATAAATAAAAGATTAAAAATCGGAATGCAGTAAGGGAAAACAAGAAAACACTCGGCCCCTTTTCCAATACGCGGCTTGAATGCTGATGAAGGGAAAAATAATGAAGGTAATATGAGCTTTCCACGACCAGTACAACAGGATGCAGATGAAGATTTTTAAAAATATTAATACATATATAAGTAATCTAGTTAAGAATAAATGAATAATAATATGAGGAAAGAAGAGCATAAAAGGTGAACATAGATTATTCTCGCGCTGCTCTTTATAAAACACTAGAGGAAACACTGCCCTGAGTCCGCGTCACATGTTGCGGTGCTTTTCGCTTTTATCAACAAATACATGTCGCAGCACTTCGCAGAGATGACATCTGTACGACATGCCTTCAGGGTACAAGGGCCGAAGGTTGTACTGCTTTCACCTGCTTGGCCATGCAGGCTGTGGGTGTTTGAATTCAGGCGTGTTATTGAGTCTGTTTTCGTTTTGGTTCATGAATGGGTTAATTTTCATAATTTTTTTAGCCTAATTGGGAGGGGATTTGTGTAAATGTTTTATTTACATATTTTGACTTGTTTATGCTGGCCTTCAGATCCCAAAAACGGGAATTTAAAAGATTTATGAGGATTTACCCGCTGATGGACGCGGTGTGGGTGTGGGAGGGTTTCCCTTGGGTGCTTCCCCGCAGGAAGGGGGGGGGAGGGAAGGAGGGAGGGAGGGAAGGGAAAATGGGGAGGGGGAAGAGGAAAGGGAAGGAGGGTGAGGGAGGGGAGGGAAAGGGGGAGGAGGAGGGAAGGGGGGGAAGAAAAGGGGAAGAGAGAAGGAGACTGGGGGAGGGGAGAGGGAAGGAGGGTGGGGAAGAGGAAGGAAGGGAAGGGAAAGGGGGAGAGGGATAAAGGGGAAGGAGGATGGGGGAAAGCGGAGGGATGGGGAGGGGGTGGAAGGGAATGGATGTAGGAAGAGGGAAGAGGGGCGGGGAAGAGGGGAGGAGGGGAGGAAAAGGGGAGGAAGAAGAAGAGAGGGGGAAGGAGGATGAGGGATGGGGCAGGAGAAAGGAAGCAGGGAGAAAGGAAAGCAGAGTGGGAGAGGGCGAGGAAGGGAGCGGTAAAGGAAAAAGGGAGGGAGGGTGGAAGAATGGGGAGGAAGAAGGAGGAAAGGAAAAGGGGGTAAAGGAAGGGAAATAAAATGGCGAGAGGGAAGGGGGAGGGAAGGGGGGTCAGTGGCGGCCGTCCAGTTTTTGGTCGGAATAGGCTGGCATGACGTCACTCCCGCTCAACCAGGTCTGCCGTTGCGTCACAGGAGGGGGGGGGCGAGAGTGAACCTAATGCACTGATTTCTTTCCCTTTAATTTGTGCGCATGAGTCAGGCTGTTTGTGTTTGCATGGACGTGTCTTTGTTTGTGGGAGTATGCGTGTTTGTGTGTGTGTGTCTGTTCGGTTTGTGAAAGAGAGAGAGAGAGAGAGAGAGAGAGAGAGAGAGAGGAGAAGAGAGAGAGAGAAGAGAGAGGGGAGAGGGGAGAGGAGAGAGAGAGAGAGGAGAGGAAGGAGAGAGAGAGAGAGAGAGAGGAGAAGAAGGAAGAGAAGAGAGAGAGAGAGAGAGAGAGAG
>NC_051399.1:1014224-1016724 GCF_015228065.2 Penaeus monodon
GAGGAGAGCGTATGGCACCTTCTCCGAAGACCGACAAAAAAAGGATCCAGGCCAGTCTGTGCAACTCCGGCCTCTTGCCATTTGGAACAGGTTCGTCCAGTTAGCATACGCTGTGCACTCTGGTATCTTTAGGATTTAGCAACCTTTAGCATACTGATACATCTTGATATTTGATACTGTTTGAAAATAGCATATCAAGTATACCAGAGGTTAATGAACCGTTTCTCCATTTAAGCTAATTGTCATGTGCCGCACAGCTATGCTCGTCGCCAGAGTATTTTCGTCTGTTTTAAAAATCGGTTCCAACAAAGATCTACCATTTCCAAAAAAAAATGTGCATTACAGAAGAATTTTACAGAAGTTCATTGCGGGAGAGGAATCACACCTGATATTCGGTCCCTAATCACTCGCACTGTGTCGAGAATCGCGGATTGTACGTTATACCGCCGCACGTTATTTTCCAATCCACAGAACTCTCAACCCCACAGCCTTAGCAAAGGGCACCACCACCGCAGAGCTTTCTGCTACATCACCACAGGAACTGAAGCGCGTTCGCGGCGCGCGAGACGGCGCCGGCACACGCGTCTCGGGCGCGAGAAACCTACTCGAGGGGACGCCATGATGCTGGTCGGAGCGCGGGTCGGCGAAGACTGACGGGCGCTGGCCAGTGCCACGCGACCCTCGGTACCTGGGCGATGGGCGCTGCCCCGGCACTCCGCGGGCTCAGGGCCAACCGCGCCGTTTCTCAAACGGCCTGCCCTGACTGCCCGTGGCCATAGCACGGACACGTCCGCCTCGGGCACGGTGAGGAGGGCCCGGCGGAGGGCAGGGCAGGAGGCAGGAAGAGGCTGCACCCTCTCCGTCCTCCCCTTCAGTCTTCTTTGCCGCCTTCTCCTCTTTCTTATTTCACGCCTTTCTTTCTCTGACATTTCCATTTCCTCCTATTCCACATCTCCCTACTCTTCCTCTTCCTTCTCCCTTTCCCACTCTTCCTCCTTCCTCCTTCCCCTTCTCCTCCTCCTCCTTGTCTCCACCCTCCTCTCCTTCACCCCCCTTTGTGTGGTCCTCTTCTCCGCCCTCCTCTGTCTCGTCCTCTTCCTCTCCGTCCTCCTCTTCTTCGCTTTCCTCTCCATCCTTCCTCGTCTTCCTCTTCTTCGTTTTCTTCTTCTTCGTCCTTTTCTCCTTCGTCATCTCCCTCTGCCTCCTCATCTTCCTCGTCCACCTCTTCTTCATCCTCTTCTTCGTCCTTCTCCTCTTCCTCCTCTTCTTCCTTGCCCTCCTCTTCTTCCTCATCCTCCTTGTCTTTTTCCTCCTAGTCCTCCTCTTGTTCGTCTTCTTCCTCTTCGCCCTCCTCTTCTTCGTCCTCCTCTTCGTCCTCTTTCTCTTCCTCTCTATCCCCTTCTTCCTCTTTCTCCTCCTCTTCGTCCCCTTCTTCTTCGTCCTCCTCTTCCTCTTTCTCCTCCTCTTCGTCTCCTTCTTCTTCGTCGTCCTCTTCCTCTTTCTCCTCCTCTTCGTCCCCTTCTTCTTCGTCGTCCCCCTCTTTCTCCTCCTCTTCGTCCCCTTCTTCTTCGTCCTCCTCTTCCTCTTTCTCCTCCTCTTCGTCCCCTTCTTCTTCGTCCTCCAGCGCCATGTCAGCGGAGGGTGAAAATATCCATTCGCAGCGAGAGGCGCTTCGGCAAAAACTCGTCCAGGTGAGTAATGAGGGCAGATCGCCTCCTGGTGTCGCGTCCGAAGCAGCGACCTGGTGAGGGGGGAGGGGAGGAGGTCAAAAGAAGGGGTTGGGGAGAAGAGGGTCGACAAAAGAGGGGAGAAGGGAGGGGGAAGGGACGAGGGGGCGAGGCGACTCGAACAAGGGTAAGAAGGCGCCCCCCCACGCAAGATCTGAGGCAAGATCTCCTAACAACGAGCGTCGACACATTCCATCTCGAGCTGACCCGCGCCACGCCCTCGGGGACCGCAGGGGACCCGACCAGCGCGGGGACGGAATCGAGGTCAGGACACGGCTGAGGTCATCGGAATAATCAGGGTGACAACTTCGAGGTGAGTCACGTGATGGAAGCTTGATAATGAAGCGAGAGTGAGGACAGAGAGGCGGAGCGAGGGACGGAGGGCGTGGCGGGGAGGGGGAAGGAGGGGAACAGGGGGCACGCGAAGTGGGGAAGGACCGATGAAGCAAGAATTAAGAAAAGAAAAGGGTCAGGGACAAAGCAGAAGCAAGGAAATAACAGGAAGTAAGCGAAACAGGAGAGTGATGCAGAGGGGTCAGGAAGCGAATGAAGCAAGGAAGGATCCGGACGCGAGCGATGCAAAGAGGTGCAGGAGGCGAGCGAGGCAAGGAGGAGAAAGTGGAAGGCAGCAGCGGCTCCGGGAGGCGTGGGCGGAGGCATGGAAGGCGACGAGGGCGCGTGGGAATCCGGGAAGGAGCATGGGCGGCGCCGCGGAAGGGTCGCCTCCGCTGCTGGCCGCCCTTCCCCTCCCCCCTCCTCCCTTTCGCCATCCA
>NC_051399.1:1039224-1046724 GCF_015228065.2 Penaeus monodon
GCGTGTCCATGCATGACAACCCCGCCCTCAGAGCATACGAATGCATGAAACGCACGCAAATATACCTTTCCATGTCCCTCAGCGCGCCGCCTGCCTCTCGTCGAGCGCTCCCGTTGCATCTTGCACCTCGACCCCCCCCTCCCCCCCCCTCCTTCAGGGCTGCAACGAAAGCTGGTCCAGGTCAAGGGAATGCTACCTAGATCTGTTCTTATATAAACCACGAATAAATACTTTCCTAGAATTTTGTGCGTGAAATACGAAATTTAGTATGGAACAAACATATTATTTTCCCCAAAAAATTGAGGCGTGGCAATCGTATTTTCTTGAAACTGCGTGGACGAGTTCTCAGCAAGATTTTGAATTTAACGGACATCGTGACTTCCTTGTTCTCGTGGCGACTTTAAAACGCACAGTGATGGAGTCCGAATGGTGTCGAAACGGCCAGCAAATATGTGAGAGTTTGTATGTGCACATGTTTTCGTGAATAATCTCTCTACATGCATGGATGTGTGCATAGATGTGCATGTACACACACACACACACACACACACACACACACACACACACACACACACACACACACACACACACACACACACACACACATATATATATATATATATATATATATATATATATATATATATATATATATATATAAACTTTCTTTGCACCCATTGCTTCTTGATCACCATCTGCCCCGACGGCGCGGCCGCCTCGCAATCCGAACGCCGGAGTCACGAGGCCGCGTCCACCACCGGGCGGCATCTCGCTCCCGAAGGCCGCCGGACGCCTTACAAGGAGCCATTAATCTCGCGCTGTTTCGCCTTCGCCGGCTCGTCGTGATTCCGGCGGCGAGTGAGGTCAAAGGTCAGGACAGGGCGGGGCTGGACGTGCCGCTCCCGGAGGTCTTCAGGGGCGTGCTTGCCTGCCTGCCTGGCCGCGCAGGGCAGGCAAGCCTCTTAACTTTATTAAGATGTAAGCATAAAAGTAAATAAATACGCAAACATTTGCTGCTATATGCACAAAAGCATACATACGTTCTAAGAAACATATGCTTGTGTGAGTATATATATATATATATATATATATATATATATATATATATATATATATATATATATATATATATATATATACATATATATATATATATATACTGTGTATATCTCTTTCCCTCTCTCTTTCTTTCTCTCTCTCTCTCTCTCTCCTCTCTCTCTCTCTCTCTCTCTCTCTCTCTCTCTCTCTCTCTCTTTATCTCTATATATACATATATATATATATATATATATATATATATATATATATATATATATATATATATATATATATGTATGTATATATATATACATGTATGTGTATATATATATATATATATATATATATATATATATATATATATATACACACACACACACACACACACACACACACACACACACACACACACACACACACACACACACACACACACACACACACACACACACACACACACTCATACATATATATATATATATATATATATATATATATATATATATATATATATATATATATTTACATAAGTCGTGACCAGGATTTTCAGAAGTGGGCAGCTGTGGTGGAAAATGACCCAGGCTTCCCTTCAAAAAGCGTAATTAACTTAATATGAAGTTTTATCAAATGACTCACATAGATACTGCATGAAGCGTTCAACTTCAGATATGAAGTTTACGATTCACAAATGTCAAATGCGAGTACGGGCAAGATTTGTAAAGCATTATATGATAGACCTCGGAAAGACAAGTTTAGATTCAGGAAAATAATGAAACTTTTGTTTAAAATATTTTAGATTCCGATTTTTCATCCTTTTCTTATCGTCCTTGAGAATTTTGTCTGATTTATTTTTTATGGTACTTTTTTATAAGATGACGAAATCCTACCAAATCCATGTATTAAAAGGTTTGGGATAATCAAACAAAGGCTATACAATAATTTTATAAACATTATACATAAATACATAAATATGCATTAAACGTCAAACATGTATTAGAACATACATGTAGGTACGGAGATGCAATATGCATGAATAATACAAAACCTGTTTTAGAATACCTTTCTTAAAATACAGGCAAAAGAAAGACTGATGAGTCTGACCAGCAAACCACAGGGAAATAAAGGCCAATCAGAGAGCACACACATTCGCCATCGCTCAGATAACTCAAAAGCGTACAAGTCTAGTATAGAAATTTAACTCTTTTTCTTAGAAGTCCCATACAGATAATGGTTTCGTTAATTTCTTCGTAGGGCTGTACAGAAATCAGGTTCACAAACCAGTGAGCAAACCACCTTTAAATTGTGATCATACTTCGTCCGTAACTTTTATGCTTAATTCTGCAAAATAAATTAAAGAACAGTTGATACGAGTGAATACGTGCTCTCATTTGGTGCAGGGATTAAAGAAAAAGGATTGGGAGAATGTCCAGAAAGATCAACGAAAGAAGAAGGAAACGGTGAAGAAGAGGAACAAGACGAAGAAGAAAGGAAGGGAAGGAGACAAGGAGGAAGAAGTAGGAGGAAACGAAAGAAAAAAGAAAACTAAAAAAAAAAAAAAAAAAAAGGAAACGAATAACAACGATAAAAAACAATAACAGGAAGAAGGAAGCGAATAATAACGAAGATAATGATAGTAATACCAAGGAAACGCAGAAGGAGAAGAAGAATCAGACTTATTTGAATCACGACGCCCCCGGAGCCTTGCCCGCGCCGCGCCCCTCCTGCGGCTGCATCTCGTGGTGGATGCGGACGCGGTAGAGCAGCGTCTCGAGCGTCCACATCATGCGCGCGTCGACGTCGTGGAAGCTGATCAGGTGCGGACTGCAGCAGTCGGGGCCCTGCGGGGGGGGGGGGGGACGGATGTATTTCTGTATGCTATTTTTCTATCGATTTGTTTATGCTTGTCTGTCTGTAAGTATGTATATGTTTGTATGTATGGATGTATAGGTGTAGGTATGTATGTATGTATGCATGTAAGTATGTATCTATATATGTTTGTTTGTATGCATTTATGTATGTATGTATGTATGTACGTATGTATGTATGTTGTCTGCTTATCTGTCTGCCTTTCTGTCTGTCTCAATTTATCTGTCTGTTTGTCTGTCTATATATCTGTATCTATATATTTATTCATTCATCCATCTATCTACTTCTGTTTATCTATTAGTCTGTCTGTCTGTCTCTCTCTCTCTCTCTCTCTCTCTCTCTCTCTCTCTCTCTCTCTCTCTCTCTCTCTCTCTCTCTCTCTCTTCTCTCTCTCTCTCTCTCTCTCTCTCTCTCTCTCTCTCTCTCTCTCTCTCTCTCTCTCTCTCTCTCTCTCTCTCTCTCTCTCTCTCTCTCTCTTTCTTTCTTTCTTTCTTTCTCTCTCTCTCTCTCCCTCTCTCTCAGATCTCGATTTAGTTCTCATCTGTTGTAACATGTTGTTATCATCATAATTATGACTAGCGACAGAATTATAACCCTTATTAGTATTATTCATCGTAGCATTTTCTAAAATATAGTGCGTGTATCAAAATGAGTGATAATACAATAATAATAGCAATAATAAAAAAAAACAAAATGAAAAGAAAACAGAACAAAACACAGAAGAGCCGGAGACCCACCACGTCATGCTTGTGCCAGATGTACAACCAGAAAAAAATATATATATAAATAAATAATAGTAGTAATAATAATAATAGTAATAATAATTATAATAATAGCAATAGCAATAATATAATAATGATAATTATAATATTAGCAATAATAATAATAATAATAATAATAATAATAATAATAATAATAATAATAATAATAATAATAATGATAATAATGATAATAATGATAATAATTATAATAATGATAATAATAATAATAATAACAATGATAATAATTATAATAATGATAATAATAATAATAATAATGATGATAACAAGAACAATAACAATAAAAAATATATATAATAATAATAATAGAAAAAGCCAATCCGCAGACCCACCACGTCGTGCTTGTGCCAGATGTACCTCCAGTACCAGTGCAGCCTGTTGACGAGCGGCGCCTTGTAGAACAGCGACAGAGGGTTGTGCGAGAAGAAGCGAGGTTTGCCGGCCGCGTCCAGACTGTCTCCCGCCCTCACGCCCACGGACTCGAGGCACTGGCCTGGGAAAAGGGCGGGGGAAGGAGGCGGTTAATGGGCGTGTGGAGGAGGGGGATAGATAGATAGTGAGGAGGTATGCGTTGGTGGTAGGATATATTGACGAAAGTATTTGCTAGATAATACAATTATTAATAAGGGAAATTTGTGTTTAAATAACTAGGCGATGAAGAGATATGCATGTAATTCCGAAAGAAATAATTAAATTCAGTCAATTAACTGATAATTAGATAGATAAACAGATAGAGAGCAGCTGTTCAACTTGATATGTAAATGAAAGTTATCACTTGGGCAGACTCATCAAGAACTTAAACATTAAATGAATAAATAAATATGAAAAAACTAGCAATATAAGCTCTGTAAACGAAGGAATGAGTAGAAACGAATCAGATAAACACGTAATCAACGAGACTCATGGAATGATAATGAATATAAATAGATAAATAAATAAATAAACAAACAAACAAAGAGATAAGTAAATAAATAGATAAATAAATAAATAAACAAACAAACAAAGAGATAAGTAAATAAATAGATAAATAAATAAACAGATAGATAAAGAAATATAAAAATGCATAAATAAATCCCACACACCGAGCAGGAGGTCCTCGGCGCCCCTGACGGCCTCGTTGGCGCATTTGGTCTGGTCCTTCATCGTCAGCGCCTCCGTCACGAACCGCCTGACGGCCTCCCTGCTCAAGACGTAGCCTCCGCCGCCCGACATGTAGCCCTGCAGAAGGAGGGATCGAAGGGCTGAAGGCGAGGCGAGGGAGAGGGCCAAGAGGTCGAAGAGCGAGGGATTCCTATAGAGCTCCAAAGGACTCGCTCAGCACATATACGAGTGAATAAGCGAGGATCCTAAGGGGCTGAGACAACACACGCACACACACTCACAGAGTCTCGAATACCTATACACATAAGCATATACACATGCACGACGCACACATACAGACCGATAAAAATACGGGAAACATGCGTAAGTAGACAAACAAATAAATATACAGTGACAGTGACAACGCACACACAAAGACGCACAAAGACTGGAATATCCAAAAACAAGCAAACGCACATGCACAACATACTCATACAGTCCCAAAAAAGATCATAAACATAACTAAATAAACAGACAAACACATATACACGCAAACACAAATACAAACGCACACATCAACAAATAGACAGCTAAACAAACACACACACAAACAGGCAAACAAACACACAAACAGCCAGCCACCAAACAGACCTGCTTGACATGCTGTCGGAACTTGACGCCGTAGTAGGCTGGCTCCTGCGGCTCAAGGTCCTTCAGGAAGAACCTCAGATTCTCGACGATGACGAAGGTATCGTCGTCGGCCTTGAAGTACCAGTCGTAGTCGGGGTAATGGCGGTGCAGGTGCCCGAGGGCCGCCTTCGCCTTCGCCCACAGGAACCCATAGCCCTCCTGCACCTTCAGGACCTCCGGCTGCAGCTCAGCGTCCTCCTTCGTGCTGTGTGGGCGGGGGGGGGGGAGGCGGTGGTTATGTTAATTATAGATATCATTATCAGTCTCTTCATTAATCTTATCTTATTTTTACTTCATTTGTTAATCAACTTGGTATCAAATAATTTAGGTCTGAGTGTTTTCCATTTCAATTATTTTGTTGTTTATTATTGTTGTTTTATTAATTCATATATCAAATAATTTATATCAATTTATAATAATTTATATATTAATCAATATAAAACTCTATATACAAATCTATATATTGATTTATATATATATCATTTTTTATTCTTTCATCTATTTCTTTAACTAACTGCTCATTTGCATATCCTCCATCCTGTTGTCTATCTATTTATCAAATCTTTCTCTCTCTTTTTGTCTCTTGTTTTCTATTTGTTTATTCATATATCAATCTTTTTATATAAATATCTGTCTATCTAGCAATCATCTATCTGTCTATCTACCTATCTATCAATATATTCATCTATCTGTTAATCTATCTCTATCTTTCTATCCATCTCTCTCTCTCTCTCTCTCTCTCTCTCTCTCTCTTTCTCTCTCTCTCTCTCTCTCTCTCTCTCTCTTTCTCTCTATCTATCTATCTCTCTATCTATCTAATCCAGGGGTTCCAAACCTGGAGGCCATGGTCCCCAGGGGGGGGGGGGGGCACGTGGTACTCTCTGGGGTACCAAGAAGCAATATGAAAATTACGACGTCGAATTAAACTGAATTTTATCTCACCCGCAGTACCTAACTATAATCCTCCCCCACATATCAATAAATTGGAATCTTTCTGTAAGGTGTTCTTGTACTTTAGCTACTGACATTGTACGATTCATAACTAGCAATAACTGAATCTGAAAAGATGGTAATCACTGAACGGGCCATGGAGATTATTATATATTGGTCGGGGGCCACAATGAAAAAGGTTGGGAACCACTGATCTAATTTGTCTATTTATACATCCATCCATCCATCTATCCATCTATCCACCACTCCATCACTCCATCCATCCATCCATCCATCCATCCATCCATCCATCCATCCATCCATCCATCCATCCATCCACCATCCATCCATCCATCCATCCATCCATCCATCCACCCACCATCCATCCATCCATCCATTCATCCATCCATCCATCCATTTATCTATACCATGCCATACCATTTTTCTTTGACAACAGAGGAACCTATATTATACAACAAACCTTAATCTAATTTGTGACGAAACTAGAAAAGGCTGGAATGAACTGAGCCCATTTCGACATTCACCCATAAGAGTAAACATATATTAGCCTCGTATTCTACACTTTAGCCACCCAAATTCAACACTCCACCTTCTCTAAACTCCACCCCTCTACAACCCATCCCTTCCACACCACACCCTTTCCTATAAACAATACAACTTCCCTCTGTGTGTATAAACAATGGACACTCTCACCTAAAGAAAACCATGGCATCGCAGCGTCGGCCCCAAGTATTCTGTACATTCAGTGCTGATTTGTGTGTCGTGGGACCAGTTAGTACGTAACACAGGACACGTGGACCGGCTGGTGGGACCTCTAGTCTTGCGTCTGAAAGAGAAGGTAGGGAGTCAACAATGGTTTCATCGCTTGTGCTAACTCGTTCTTGTTTTCTTTGGTCCTTGAGTCGTGGTTTCATCTGATGTTGGTATTGGATAAGTTAAGACTATCTATACTATTGCCTTTAATCAGAATATAGTTTCGTGTAAGGAATTGCCTGGCATTTATAAGAACCTACATTTTCATTGTATTCGTAAGCATTTACAGACATTTCCATGAAAACCACAAGAAATCACCCTGATGTTCTGTCTACAACAAAGA
>NC_051399.1:1084224-1094224 GCF_015228065.2 Penaeus monodon
CAGGTTCTAGTGCACATTACTATCAATATTGTTAGTTACTGGTAGTAACATTATAATAATGGTCTTATCTGACCTCCCTATTCTTTGAATTTTCAGAAAGTTTTTATAATTATTATTATTTACCCAATGCCATTGGACATGGACATGTATGTACATGCCATGTCCACTGTGAATTTACTTTATTAATTGTTTATAAACATAGATGGTTATACTTGTACAAAGTCACCAATGAGCCAATTACGAGGACTGACTGTCTCACCTGTTTACCCTCTTCCTTGATTTTCACATTTTTTTTACGTTATCTTATACTGCTGTTATTAATGTCTATAGCATTATAGTAATTATAATGCTATAATAAAAATAACACCATTGATATTCATAGAATTAGTAAAAAAAAAAAAAATCCTGACAGTTCAAGGAAATATGAAATCAGGTAAGGTCACAAGCTCTACTAATTGACTCCTTTGTGGCTAAGCACTTGCAGAGCCATCTATGTGCAGAGACATTTCACCAAAAAAATTAAAATGAGCACAGCATTTTCCCTGCAGAATTGAGATAACATTGCTAATAACATTATATTAAGAATATCAATGATAATAATACAAATAACATCAATAATGATAATATTAATATTATAAATAAAAACTTATTCTCAAAATGGGGTGGGGTAAACCTAGTAACTGCCTCCTTGGTGAAAAAAACACACAATGGACAATGTATATATCTGGTGTGCAACATGTTGATATCCTATTTTATAACTAAAGGGTATCTATAGGCTCTCTTCTCATTCATCCTTTGAACTCCCTGTGGCATTTCTAGAGAAAAGATCCACTGAGAATTAGCGTTTTCATCGTTTTCTCACTTATACCTTTTTTAAACAATGCAGTCTGATACCACTTACTGTGTAGTCTTTAACCTTCATACACTTTGGCCCATATCCCTGCTTCAGCAAAAGAAGGAAAGAAGGAAAACTGGCTGGTAATGGCAGAAATCATGGGAAAATTCTCCTCTGTGTCTCTTCCCAGCCTTTTAATCATTGCATTAGTATGCTAAAAATTTCATATTAACTTTTCCATGAGCCCCACACCAGAAAGATGTTGAATAATCTCACCTTGCCTAAGTACAAACTACCTTGGCAAGCATTAGGATGTAAGAGGAAAGAACATACTGGTAGTTGATACATAATGGACTTTCTTCATACACCAGAGCAATTTTCACCAAAATAATTTTTTAGATAATGAACAGAGACAAAAAGCAGTAACTTATAAATAACATCAAACACCCATTCTGAAATGAAATACAATTGCTTCCTTTTTACTTACCCAACCATCAGGAAGCCCTGGTAGAGAGCAACACTTGAAAAATAGAAGATAGACGAAAATATAGCCTGAATGGTTGAGATGATAAGACCACGATGCATCACAAACTGGGAGAGAGCAGCTGATCGCTTGTAAGAGTCACGGCCATGGACCAAGCATAGGCGTGCTATATACTGGAACTGGTCAATGCTGAAATCAGCAGCTAAAGATGCCTGTTTACCTTCCTGTTGGGAGACATGCAATCTGTTAGTAAAGCTGCTAGGGAGAGAGACAAAAATTGGAAAATAAGGTAAAAAGAAAGGTAATTACTAAAAATTATTTAGTTCAATCTTCTAAGTAATTTCAAATCACTGCTCAGTCCTCCTCATATCAACCCAAAAACAGCTACTAATATGGCTGTGCTTTACCTTGCCTACGATACCAATCCCAGCATCTGCAGCCTGGATCATAGAAACATCATTGCCTCCATCACCTACAGCTGCTGTGCGCTTCCCTGTGTGTCTCTGAATGAGGCGTACCACTGCTGCTTTCTGGAGATGAGAGCAAAATAAAAGGCCCCATAGTGTGTATTTAATAAGAGAACTCAACAGACAGTCTTCTTTGTGCTGGAAAAACTAGACATAGTTATGAAATTCTACAATTAGGCAAAAGGAGGAAGATAATAAATAATATGAAGATAAATTACTTAACGATAAATTACTTGACAGATTCAATTTCAAACCATCTTAAATTCCTCTATCATTCTATCAGCCTTCAAGCCATTCCACATTCCCAAAGAGAAAGGATGGCCATATCTCTTAGCCAATAAAAATTAAAATGAAGTAATGAGTAAGAAAGAAAAAATCTTTTGTATTTCAAAATCTACAGAGAAGACAGTTCATCTAAAAAGCCATTGCTTTCAACCTTAGAATATGACTTGCTAAAATGATGTTAATATCTTACCCATCTGCATAAGAAGGGGCAAAAACAAGATATCATAAAATACCTGAGTTGGTGAGCATCGGCACACTACAACAGCTGGACACTGCACAGCAAGGTCCATCAGCTCATGCTCGTAGTACTGAAGGCAGGTCTCTAAGGCATCACCCTGAATTTTTCATAAATTGAAAATTAACATTTCAAGCACACATAGACATGTTAGAGACAACTTCTTACACATGCATGTATATCCATCACTATATTTGATGGCATCTAATTATACCTTTATTATAAGAGCAGAATCACTTTTCCTTCTAAGGGCATTCAGCTCCAAGTGAGCCTCTCTTCGTGTGGACACATTGCCCATCACATGCAGCCCTTGGTTGGGGGACACAAGGCGTGAACTCTTGGCAATGCAGGTGGCTGTCTCAAGCTTGTCCCCAGTCAACATCCAGATCTGATTAAAAGAGAAAAAGAAATCTGGATGAAGACATCTTTTACAATTCACAAAGCAGTATACACATATGAATACTTAAAGTAATAATGAATTCAGTAATAAATAATAGTGTATATGTTGTATGTCTCACCTTCATGCCAGCATTTCTCAGCAACTCAAGTGTCTGTTTAACATTATTCTGCAGTTTGTCCTCTACACCAGTCAAACACAGGAGTTCAAGATCACATTCCAAGGTCTCAATAACGGCAGCTACACGACTTCCTCTCTCTGTTACACTTAATTTTGCAGCATTATAGCGTTGCTGAGGAAAAAAAATGATGAAATTAACTGGTTTAAAGATTAATTTTCAACTCTATAACAGAGAATTAGCATAAATAATTATAGCATTAGCTGATGAACACATTTTTAAGGAAGAATGGACTTTCAATCTAGCTTTGTGTTACTCCTTAAATTTATCTTAACTTTAATAAGTTGTCTTCAATTAAATCTTACTTTATCCCAATCATCATAATCATTACCATCATACCTAGAATCATATTATTACATTCTACTATTGTAACATCATAATTACTATTGCTATTATTTTCACCCTTATTATCATAATCTAATTTATCATTATCAACATGATCACAGTAACATAATAACAATGTAAGAAACTCTACATCCTTAAAACATACATTGACTTACCTCAAACTGTGTATACTGCTCTGGTGTGAGGACCTTCCTTGCCACCACCAGAGTACGCAGACCCTTCTGAGCCAAGTTGGTGCACTCTTCCTCAAGCCAGTCATTGTACTCGACCATTGATGCCATCACTGTGTCTGCACCTTTGATGTACAGGACAATCTCACCTGTCAGCTCCTCCTGAAAATGCAGAGAACTTTGAAGTGAATAAATCAACTGAAAGAGCACAAGTATCAGGCATCAAGTCTCAAATCTTCTTAAACTTAATTAGAGTATTATTTACCCTAACAATAATGCCCATTCTCTTGGTCTCAGAAGTGAAGGGGAAGATCTGCAGCACAGTGTAGGTGAGGAGCTTGCCACTTGTGGTGCGCAGGGTGAGGGTGGTGAGGTCGCGGTGGACAAGAGGGAGACCAACACTCTCCGTCCACTTCACAAGGGCCACCTAGGAGAGTATCAGTATTTCCATCAAAATCTTTTTTACCATATTCAATGAGTTCCATTCTCAGAACATAACAAATATATATATTCAAAACTGTACAAAGAGACTCAAGGATGAGGCTCAGTGACACAATATCCTAACTCCTAAAACATACTTCATCAGGGCTGGAGGCCTGGTAGAGAACAGTGTGTGGCTGATCTCCATTCTGTGATTCCTCTGGGGGCTGACCAGCTCCATCCTCATAGACTGGAGTGACATTGTGGCACAGAGCCAGGGCTTTGACTGCTTCTCCAACACGAGTTACAACGGTTCGCCTCATGCGAGTGGGCGTGGCAGAGGCACCAGCACTACTTGCATCTTTGCAGAAGAAGGTGTTGACATGTGCCTGAACCTACAAAAAGATGAAACTAAATATAGGACTACTGTCACTTGATTATGTCAAAATGAATACAGTCATGGACATGGAACAGATCAAAATAAAGGGCAGAACATTACCTCATCAAAAGTATCTGTCCCATAGGCCACTGTCCCAAGATGGAGAATTTTGAACACCATCTCATTCTGTGTCAGAGTCCCTGTTTTGTCAGTTAAAAGGTAGTTGATTCGCCCTAATTCCTCAGGAATTGTCGTTGTGCGCACAACAGTACCTGGCATCTCCTGGTCACGCTGGATGACCCAAGAGTAGAAGGCCTTCCCCACATCCAGATTTACACGCAAACTGAAATTTTAGAGATATTTTGTAATACAATAAAACTGCACAACTACAATAAAGATATCTTTTTGAAGTAACAAATTAACTATATATAAATATGATATACTAAAAGCAACAAATTTAACAAAGTACTTTTTTAAGACTGAAAACAATGCACAATACATACATACATATCAACCATAGCATAATCACATAATTATGACAGCAATTATATACTAACCTGATGGGAATGATGTACGAAAACAAGAGAAGAAAACGGAAGAAGTAGCGGTACCAAGGCCCTCCAAAGCCCTTTAGGCACATCATCACAACAGTCAGGCCCAACACGGCTACAAAGAGAAGCTGGAGGAAAAAGCAACATATCACGAAATTGAAATTGCAAAAAAGGAAAACATACTTATACACAAGAAAATAATATTAATCCCAAAAATGAATATTTCAGATGTTCTTCTAAGCATTTTATTATTTCACTTGATTAATGGAGATAGAATAGGTAATCAAGTTTTTGCAAGTATTTTACACAGTATTCAAATATTACACTGTCATGGGAACACAACTACTGTAACTTTAATAGAATTTGGTTCTTATTAGTATTGCTGACCTTTGTGAGGTTATTAATTTCCAAATCCAGAAGTCCTGTTTTGGACCTGGGAGCAGCATTGTTCATAACAGAGCGTGTTTCACATCCAGTGTAAACAACGAGTCCTAACAATCTTCCTGAGGCAACAACTGTCCCAGCCCAGACTGTGTTCTCAACGCTCAGTGACTCTTCGGTGTCTGTATCATGCTGGTGATGGGAAATGAATCCGAATAATGAAGCTTGTACAAAAAAGGGATAATCATAAAAGAACAACCACAGGCCAACATCTAACTACAACTAGAAAAAGTTCAGTTACTCTCCTTAAAACATCTTCATGTAATATTCCTCAATCCATATTCAATAATCACTGGAAAAATTACAACCTGATCCTTTTGTACATACTCCTCAATGTGCATACATCATAAAGTCTTAAATAAAATATGCCTTTATAAAATACAGAAAATGTAATTCATTTATTAGACAAAATCTACATCTACCTATTCATCTATAAATCCATCAATGTATAGACAAAAATATTTCATAATAATAGTTGAACATGGCTGACCTTGGTGAAAGTCCCAATAAAATTGTGAATATCTTTCTGCGGCTTTTCAGCATACACCATAGCATTCATGTTGAACAGCTCTTCGTTTGTCTCCAGTTTCTGAGTGACAGGAACTGCCAGCCTTAGCTTCCAGTCCGTTTCTCCATCTAACTGGTCTGTACGGATAAAACAAGCACCGTTGGCCTCTGTTGTGCGAAGAAACACCATGTCTGCAGGCACACGTTGGTCCTGAAAATGTAGATGTAGTTATTTTAATGCAGGTAATACCAGTTCTGTAAATTCACTCTCTAAGATTAGCTTTCTTTTGGAATCAGAGCCAATGTTACTTTAATTTCCTAAACAGAGGAACTGCATCCTGAAACCTACTGTAAATGAAATTTTTATTTTTATGCTTTGAAATCTGTAATCCAATCTCTTTATCCCATTCTCTTTCTCTCCAGCCATACTTACTAACTCACCTTCTCAACAAATATTAAATCGCCCACTTTAATATTAGCACTCGTAACAGTTCTGGATCCTCCATGTGGTGTTAACTTCTTGTACTTCTGCTGGTTGACTTCATTGTCCCTTTGTCGTCTTCTGACATCGTCAACAGCTTCACGGATCATGGTCACAAGGATGACAAAACCCTGGTGAATTCAGAAGTTGCATTGTACACAGGCTAGTAAGAACAACTGGTCAAAAGTTAGTTTTTAATTAATAATAATAAACTCCAGTGCTAAGAGACACTGAGAGTAATCATTAAAGTACTCAGTTGTAATGATTCAAGAATCTAGCATCATATGAAGGTATTTCAGTTTAGCGTTACACTTACTAGAGGACCCCAATATGTATAAAGATACCCAATTCGTAATTCTGGGATGAACTGGGACGTTGCCATTACTAGAAAGTATAAATTCAAGAAGAACTTGAACTGTTCAAAGAGAACCTGAAAAAGAAAAAGAATGCAAGACAATGAAATCCTATGACTCAGGCCCAGACCAGTTACTTTAATGTATTTTTCAAATCCTCTTTTATTAACACCTGGAATACAGATATCTCAACACAGCTAGCAATACACTAGCTTGAAATTCCACTATTGCTGAAAACAAAGAGTACCAGTGGGATGAAAGTGAAGAAATTGAATTTTTGATTTCTGATAACATTTGGCGGAAACTTTTCAGTCGTCTGATAGCCGACGTGTATTGATCTTGCTGAGAGTTGCCGTCGTCGAATGCAACAGTTCACAAGGCCCTCACATAATCTGGAGCAAAGAGCATGAATATACATCCTTATGAATTATTAAACTTTTTCTTCTTCTTTTTCAGTGTGTGTGTGTGAGTGTGAGTGTGTGCGTGTGTGTGTGTGTGTGTGTTTATTTATTTGATAAATAACAATATCTATCTACATCTCATGCATATACACCATGTAATGCAAATCTATGTCAAATATTATTGTAAAGTTTATCTATCTAAAAAA
Organism: Penaeus monodon; assembly: GCF_015228065.2. Taxonomy (NCBI): domain Eukaryota; kingdom Metazoa; phylum Arthropoda; class Malacostraca; order Decapoda; family Penaeidae; genus Penaeus; species Penaeus monodon. The sequence continues at coordinate 1,091,360 of NC_051399.1, forward strand.
ATCTTTGAAAAAGGTAACAACACACACCGAATGTAATTTGCTGATATTTTGATCATGGAAAAGAATACAATACAACACATCAACCATCATACCGAGCACAAAAATTGCGAATGCAAAAAGACAGGCAGCACAACCGTTGTGATCCCGTCATCGTAACTGTTCTTGTGTCGGCGTCTGTGTCTGATAATAAATACTGGGACTCGTCTGCTTCGAAGTCTCCATCAACTGTAGCATGCATCATCGTGGCCCAAGTGCGGATGCCACGGCCTTCTGCAGGAACCACAAGAAATATTTCAGCTCATTCTGAATAAGCATGGGGTCAATGACAAAAAGGAGAAAATATGATACAAAGAGAGAAAAAAAAGGCAAAAGAAAAATAATAATAAAAAATATATATATATAAAGGAAAGCCACCATCCACAAATCAAACCCAGACATCATTTTCTTCCTTTCTTTTTTAAATGCTGAAAGAAATATAACTGCAATAATTCTATTAGCATGATATACTACTTTAAACTCTTAGTAGTGAGTCTTTCATTCTCCAAGCCTTTAGACAATTAATTTCCCTAAACAACAAAGATCAAATTATATATCTGCATAACTTTAATATAAGCAGAAAAGATTTACACCAATAGCTATATCCATAAAGTCACACACACACACACACACACACACACACACACACACACACACACACACACACACACACACACACACACACACACACACACACACACACACACCACACACACACACACACACAAACACACACACACACACACACACACACACACACACACACACACACACACACACACACACACACAGTAATAAAGCTCTAGCAATACTATTTGATAACTAATTAGTACAAATAAAAAACAAAAACAAAAAAATAAATAAACAGACTACACATATATATATGTCCTTCATGCAAAGTGTTAGGTCACAACTTTCGTTCTAAACTAGTGCAACCAAGCACTTGCAAAATTGCTTGCCATTACTACACTATTTCCTCTGCCTGAACTGGTGCTGTTATGCCATCATCCCAAATCTTGCAGTCAATCTAATCCACATGCTATACGAATTGTCTTGTATTCAGACGACCTTACAATAAAAAATAAATAAATAAATGAATAAAATTCTAATCAAATTATTACAAGGATTACCTTTCAGAACTTCAATAATATCAAACAAGTATTGGGGACAAGGTCACAGGTGTGGTGAGTTTTGACGAGCTGGTGAAAAGCAGAAAAAAGCAACACATCTGAAGCACAGACACAGATCAGGAGAGTAGATATTTGAAATTTGAGAAGGAAAATGTGAACATAAGAAAGAACAAAACATGAGAAAAGAAAAAGAGAACTAGAGAAATAAAAGAAGAAAATTAGAGAAAAAAGAGTACTTGAGAAAGAGAGATTGAGGGCAAGAAAGGCAGTGGAGTGACATGAGGGGATCTCAATATTTCACAAGGATATTCATATGATAACACTTTAAGGGAAAACTTAATTATTCAGGACATTACAATAGAATGTTAAGAACATATACTAAAAATCAAGACTATAGCATAGTTATGCAATAAAATAATTTTGGGGGGCAAGATACAGTCTACTTACTCAATTCTCATGTTAAACAGCTACTATTATCTCAACAGCCTCTAATGATAATTAACATGAGACTTCATGTATATATTTAAAACACTTGAACTCCACAAAAACATCTTGTAATCTATACAAAAGTTGAGGACTAAATGGCTATATATAAAAACAGCAGGAAAGCCAATAAAGTTAAGCACCTGTTAGTTCACACATGGTTTGTAATACTCAGCACCATAAAGCCAGCCACACAACTCAAAAAATCCCCTTCAAATGCAGATCATAACTTGTCACCTTTATGATCGCTCTAATATGCCACGCCTGCATCATGCCAAAGTCAGAGCCACATTGGGAGGCAAGGACTGTACTCTTACATTCACATAGTGCTAAGCCATGTCAGACATGGCCTTGCCTTTGAGACGTATCCTGTGCTTTGACTCTTGTTCACTCTAGCTTCACCAACTTCAAAATCTGTTGAGAGAGCTGGAGCATTACAAAAGTGGACAGGTTGTATGAAAGATCAAAAAATCCAAAGAAAAGGGGAATTATGTTAAATGCATTATCATAATCAGTCTCCACTTGCACTTACCTATTTCCGAGGATTCTGCTGCCACAGATTTAATAATGTACTGATAACAGTAATACAAAGCAGTTTATTTATACAAGATTACTTATGCAGTTAATCCCTTGAGCTGATAAGATAAAGTATCACACTAATTTTTTATAAAAAATGAATACAATTGATTTTTTTCCATTCTATGAAAGCAATTCTATCTAGCCTTTACTACATACTAGCACCACATTGAAAATACAACTGTAGCTACCTGAAACTGATACCGTAAAAGCTTGGAGTTTTGTCAGCCCAGTGACTAATTGTGGTGTTTTATGTGTATTACCACATCAAACTGACTCTTGTAGGATAGGACCATACTAGGATAAACTGTATATGATGAAAATGCATGCCTGATTTGCACATCATGCAATCAAAAATATAAAAGAATATAGTCTCTTGATTAAATATTTTTGTTGAAATTCTTCAAAGATTCCTAAGCAAACGTCTTATTTTTACAATATATGAACTGTGCAACAATAAAGTTGATTACTACTAATATCATTATCAATATTAGTAATACAATTCAGTGAATTTCTAGAAGAGGTCTGCATCTTAAAACCCAACAAATTTGGTATCAGTGAACTCTTATCTCCAACAGAATTAATACATGACATGAACGTCTGAAAACTAACGTAACTTGCATGGTAACTTGGGACTGAG
>NC_051399.1:1099224-1101724 GCF_015228065.2 Penaeus monodon
AAGGCGGAATATGTGAGAAGCGAGGAGACTATCATCATGAGAGAATCCGCTGGCCTCTTCAGGCCTGCACCCAAGCCAGGGAGGTCTCTGAGTTCCCCTCAGATGATCTCCCTGACTGAGAGGGGAGCACAAGCTGAACCAGCCGAATCAGCTGCTGCCCCTACAAGCAAGCCCCAAAGCCGAAAAGGCGGGCCGAAACGTCTTAGGCCCAATTCAAAGTGCCAGCTAAACCCAAAGGCTTCAACAATGCTTACCAACTAGTCAGGGCATTGGAGATGCAACGTAAAATCCGGCTGTCGATCCAGGTTCCCAGAGATCAGGGCATGATCATCATGGCCAAATCTCAAGCTACCCTGAGTTTCCTGCAGGAAACGAAGGAACTGAAAGATGGGAGGAAAGTGAGTCTCTCACCACTGAATCCCGAGGGTAAGAGAGTTAAGATGGTGCTACTTGGCTTTTCAGTCTCATATGATATGGAAGTGATCACATCACACCCACAGGTCGTGACCATGAAAGGTGCCCCAGCCACTACCCTTGATCTGGGTAGCTGGGGCACCTACAGCCTCAAATCATATGTGTCTGATCCACTTCGGTGTTTCAGGTGCCAAAAACATGGTCACCACCAGGCTAGCTGCACAGCCAAGCCTAAATGTGGTGTCTGTAGTAAGGCACACAACACTGAGGTGTGCCTCAAGGCATACAAAGAAGAAAAGAGGGACACAACAGCCAAATGTCCCAACTGTGCCAAGAGGCATCACGCCTGGAGCCTGGCTTGCTCCGTCAGGAAAGAGGCGACCCTCAGACGACAAGAGGTTGCCAAAAAGCGACCAGACTTTGTTCCTGTTCCCCCAGGCACCTATGTCTGGGGAAAGAATAAAAGTGAAAAGGCCCCCCGACCTCCTAAGAGGAAGGAAGCCGCCCCCCAGCCGACACCGGATATCTCCAACAAAAAGAAGTTTCTGACAATGAAAAAAGTGCAGAAGAACCACAGGAATAAAGGTTCAAGGAACACTACAAAACTCTCCCCAAGAATGTTTGACAAGGTAGATATGACTCTCCGTGACCATGACCCAGACTGTCGCAGTCCTGAAGGGAAGGAAGCTGGAGAGAGCCGAACCAGCCCCATAGAAAACAGGCAAGGCCAACTGGCAGGCATTTCAGAATACCTTGGCCCACTGTCTGAGATGCAATGAACCCCCACAAAGTGAAAATGTGGAAGTGCTTGAAGCCAGACTTGTAAATGCCATTAGTCAAGCAGCCTCACTGACCATACCTAAAACTTGGCTTGGGTCCAGGAGTCACAAAGACGCCTGGAAGAACGACGAGATTAGGGAGATCAACCACAGAGTAAACATGTGCCGAAAACAATACCGAAGGCAAAGAACCCCTGACAACCTAGCCCTTCTAAGGGAGGCTGTCAGGGATGCCAAAGAAACTGCCAACACAGTCAGGCAGGAAGTGTGGATGGAATGGTGTGAGTCCTTCGACCACCAAAACACCTTCTCAGAGCTATGGCAACGAGTCAGGCGAGCTACCAGCCTCTCAGCCCTGAGATGCACACACCATGACCCTCAGTCAGAGGCGAACAGACTGGCGCACAAGTTCTCTGCAAGAACAAGTAGCAACAGCTTGTTCTTGCAGGTTTATTGTTTTTCATGTAGCCAGGGGATGAAAATATACGCAGAAATAAAGAGGTAAAGAGATAAAGAGACAAACTATATATATAAACACATATAAAAAACAAACAACAAAATAAGCTAACCATCTATATGAGATATAATAACAACAGATGCAAAAGAAACAAAAACAAAGGACAAGTGCAAGAACAGGTGAGCTAGGAGTGCTGAATTGGTAATAGTGGGCTAGTACTCGTAGAAAAGCTAAGGGCGGTCCACTGACTAGTGCTTGCTTGTGAGATTTGCGAGGTTCTAGCTTCGCCCGGGCCTTCCATATATGGCCCGGCCTGTGTCAGCTTATTATGGCTGTGTCATTTTGTTTTCTGACACTTGGTGCTTACCGTGGCGGTGGGATTGCCAGCAGGCGCTCCTGCCGCCACGGTGTAAACATACCGCATAATCTCTTTACCAGCACGAAGGCTGTTGTCTACAGGGGGAAGCTACAGGGGGAAGGTATGAGCGGCCGCAGTACACAGACAAATTGGAGACAGTCCAAAATGAAGCTGCCAGGATCATTCTGGGTGCCCCAAGGTGGACGAAGGTCCTCAACCTCCTCATGGAGGCAGACCTTCTCCCCCTGGACTCACGAATCGATCTAATGGCAGCACAATTCCTGTCAAAGATTATCCAGGCTCCCAGGAGCACAAGCCTAAGACAAAGAATAGTCAGATGCCTAGAACAAGACATCGAGCTCTTTGCAAACAACTCCTGGCTGTTTCATACAGCCAGGGTGTTAATACGCCATCAGCTCAAAGAACAGCTTCTTGCTAAGGGCAAGAAACAAACAAACCTCGATAGAGTTTTCCAGCATGGGCCTGTCAATG
>NC_051399.1:1124277-1126777 GCF_015228065.2 Penaeus monodon
ATGGAAAATATTTGGGCAAATACTGTCAGAATTTTGGAAACGGCTGATGAAAGAACCTCCTAATAGATATCAGATCATGGTAAAAGGGAATGGAAAATGTTACGGAGGAAACCGAGACCTCACATAAGTACGTCATATCTGTCCTGGGGATTAGACAAGGTGTTTAATAACACCAGATTTGTCTTTTTATATTATAATTTTTATCTTTACTTTTTTCTGTCAACTACATGTCATGGTAGTTTGCACGAGAAGGGGTTCAACATGTGTATTAACTATAAAACCAATGATTCTAAATAAAATGTTTTACAACTCCAGTTACTCAACATAAACGCACATGAACACAGTAATTGCAGCCCTACTACGGTTTTGCGTTCAGTTGTTCTAAAATGATAACATAACAGTGTTTGGATCTGACAAAAAGAAAACAAGTGATTTTATCAGTTCAATAAAATATGGAGGTAATATATGAAATATTTGACTGTGTGACAAAACACAAGTATGCCATTTTTATCTACACCTACGCATATTCTGTAAAGGAAATAAAACTGAATAAGTAACAAATAAAAGTATAGCGCGAGATGAACTGCCCGTTTCATCAGAATGATCAAGATTTTTTTTTCAAGATATTAGATATCGTACAGCACATGTATTGGGATAATCTCTTAGACTTTTGATATTCACTCTCTTTGGAACCACCCAGCTAGTAGTTCCTCGAGTTGAAACAAGCAAACGTTTGTTCAAATGTGGTATGTATATATATATATATATATATATATATATATATATATATATATATATATATATATATATATATATATATATATATATATGCATATACATACACATACAACACATACATATATATACACACACAAGAATATATAAACACATACACACATATATACATATCTACGAATATATACACATGTAAACCCTCATATTTAGACGCGCATGTGTATTGCTTCTCTAGCATACACACACATGGACATGTATACACAAACACGCATGCATACGCGCACATATAACCCTGCGCACTTCTGTGCATATGCGCTCATACTCGTGCACAAACGTTTGATCTGTGTCTGCCTGTCACATACGCACTCCATTATAATGAGCCTATGCATTATAATGAGTATGAATTGTAGAGTTGCAGGAGGCGGGTGATGTGGGAGAGGAGGATTTAGGATGATATTCGAATGAGTAAGGATGGGCTTTGGGCTTAGAGGAAGTTAGAAAGCTGATTTTGCATCTGGCAGTTTTTCGGAGAGGTGTCACATTCTTTAGCTGTTGCTGATCCTACCGGCATGCGCTCTCGGGGTCAGCGTCTGGCACTCGAGTGAGGTGCTATCGCTTGAATTACTCTTCGTTAATGCATAGTTTATCTGGCGGATCTTCTGTCGAATAGTTGATTATACTTGTCGCTTTATGGTAACCATGTTTAAACCTACCTGATGTTGTGATGTACTGTACTTACATACTGGCGGTTTGGCTGTTTCTTAGCGAATCTACTTGGGGGAAAACTAACTAACAATGCCAAAAGCGATTTGGCACTGTTACTCGGCGTCCTATAGGTATGGGGACAGGTGATGCTTGTCATTTTCTAATGATTTCGAAATTTGGTAGTCTTTTTCGGGAGGGGGGGGGGGGTATTATCTATTTCATACCGATGTTTCCATCTTCTGTGGCACTCTCGATCAGCATTGGGACAGCATGAACTTATTTAGCACGGAAATGAAGCCTAGTATTCCCTAGTATTCTGGCGCTCCTATTAGTTTAAAAGGTCCACATATGCATGTCCAATTTTGGATTTCATAGAATTGCAAGACGTTTGGATGAATTATTATTTCTATTTTGGTTTTGATATAATCTCCATATCACGAATCTTTCACTCTTATGTAGCATTATTACAGATCACTACTGACTCGTAATTTTTTGCACTTATTATCACTGACCTAAACATGACACCTCTCTTACTCTTTACCAGATACTCCATATATCATACATACATACATACATACATACATATATATATATATATATATATATATATATATATATATATATATATATATATATATATATATATATATATTTGAATGTCCAGTCATCTCGTAATTTTCATTCATTTTTACTTGCAGGTTTGTTTCTTTGATGGGTCTGCGGTAGAGATACTGATGGACAAACGAAAATTTGTTGGAAGAACCAGTTTAGAGAAGGACCACCCCAGCTGCCACAGAGCACGATTAAAATTCCCTACCAAAGTGGTGATGTGGTTTGTGATCTTTGCCATGGGTACTGGAAGATTAGAGACTGTAAAAGATTATGTAAATCAAGTTGGATATCGTGACATCATTGATAGACGTCTTCTGTCCCTACTTTGTGAGTGGTTCCTAGATAATGACTACATTTTCATACGTGATGAAGCCAAAAGTGTTAAAACCCATTTGGATAATCGTGGTACTGGTGTGCTTGATTGGCCTGGAAACTGTCCAGATTTAAG
>NC_051399.1:1129277-1131777 GCF_015228065.2 Penaeus monodon
GCTTCCGCGAACTATAATTAGTCTTATTCTTTTCTGAGCGGCGTAGCCCTCTACTTGCATAACAGACCGGGTGTAACTTCCCATCTTTATCCTTCTGAGACAAGACGGCCCCTAACCCTTGAAAGCTAGCGTCGGTTTCTAAAATGAATTCTCGTTCAGAGTCTGGACAATTAAGGACTGGGGCGCTTGTGAGAAGTGATTTTAATTTTATGAAAGATTCATCACATTCAGCCGATCACTCATTCGATATTATTCGGCGTGAATCGCACGACATTAACTGGTGTAATGGTGCAGCTGTTTGAGCGAAGTGTTTACAAAACCTCCGATAGAACGAAGAGAATCCTATGAAAACATGCACGTCTTTCACTGTCGTGGGCGTAGGCCAGTCAACTACCGCTTTTATCTTGTCCGGGTCAGTATTGATCCCTCCTTCTGATATTTGGAAACCTAAATATTCCACCGTTTTCGCACAAACGCTACGTTTCTCATCGTTCAATTTTAGGCCATATTCTCTCATGCGGTTGAATATATCTCGGAGCCTCTCAAGATGTTCCTCGATGGTACGACTGAAAATTAGCACGTCATCCAAGTACACTATTAATGTAGGGAATATCCTGTCGCCTTAAATTCGTTCCATGTATCTTTGAAACGTCCCTTGACTATTTGAAAGACCCATTGGCATTCGGTTGAATTCGAAGTGTCTGAACGGCGTGCTGAAGGCAATCTGGTGCTACCCCGCTGCAAAATCGAAAGTCGAGAAGTACTTGGCTTCGACGTACTCGTCGAAACGAGGAATCGGGAAGGCATCGCGGACGGTGATGCATAGCCGTAAACTATTGTCTTTCTTCCGCACTATTACGATCACCGCCGCGTATGGACTAGAGCTGGGAGAGACGATCCCCTGTTGTAATAATTCTGTTATGTGTCCCTTTACTTCACTCATGTGATTTGGTGGAATGCGTCTGTATGGGACTTTTATTATAACGCGTTGTACACCCGTAGCTTTCCCGATCGGCGCTTGTTCGGTTGCAAATATGTCTCTATACTCTTGTAATAGTCTCATGACTCGTTCATTCTGAAACTCGTTCAAATTCTGCTTGTATACTTTTACCAGTTCTGGTCCTTCTTTCTCGATAACCTTAGCTTCCTTTTCTCCGTTAGTCGTTTTGATTTCCGTTCCTTCTGAAACTTTTCCGATTTTCCACATACGGCGTAATTTACATGCTTTGTCCGATAAATCTCCCACCAAAACATACCCGTTCCCGTTTTTAACTGATATGACAGTCAGGAGTATGACTACGCCTTCAGGAACCCATCCTTATTCATAATCTATGCGAGGCTCGATCACAACTTCACGAACTTTCATCTGTTGGAGTGACGGTACCCAGACTGGTATTAATCTCATGCTATAGGGAGGGATAATTGATTATTGAGTGCGTATCCTCAGTCTTCTTGATCTTTTAATTTGTGAAAATCTTTAACTTTTCCCATGTATTCATATGAGTGACTCATTTCCCCCCCCCCCCCCCACACACATTACTTGCTCGGTACATTTCTATCCATATTTCTGATAATATATTCATAACTAAGAGACAGTCGTATGGCCCTTTGATCCCGTCCTACACTAGTAGCCCCACGTTCTGAACTACAACTCCAGAAATCTTTACGTCGACTGAAATATATCCGTTACTCCCAATCAACTGCCACCCGAATGGCCGTAGTTTCGTTATCGTCGGACGCAACTCGATACCCCTCGTTTTAAGCAAGTCATATTTCTTAGTGCTTATAAGGGAAACCTCTGACCTTGTATCACACAGACTGACAAGTTCAATGCCCCTTATTTTAATCGTTATTTTCGGAAACTTAGAATACAACTTTATATCCTCTTTACTTACAGGAAAAACGTTGCGTTCACCGCATTCTGTTCATCGTATTTTATTTTCCGGTCATCCTCATGCCTTCTAGAATACCTTGTCTTTGAGCACCAACCGGGAGGTGTGCCCAGTCTCTCCACAGCTGTAACACTGGATGTTATTTCTTTCTCTCATACTTTTTCCGCAATCTCTCTCTCTCTCGTACGCTTCCTCTCGCATTAGTACTTATTGAATAATTCACATTACGTTAAGTGGAGCACTTCCATTCTCTCTCTTTCATGGTCACTCATTCTACCCATTGTTCTAAAGAATCCTCTGGCTTTTCTTCCATCCTTCTATTCATTTTCACCGATGTTCCAAGCCATTCATTCCCCTGTCAACACCTCTCTGGTTTTGGAACTCATCACTGATCCCTAGTAACGCGTCCAGAAACTCCCATACGATCTCTTCACTCTGTTGTTTCCTGGCAGCCCTACGTTCATACAACTCCCACACTGATACACTTTGCCCATATACCTTCATCAATTCATCAAAAACATCATTTACTCTCTTCCATTCGCGCCCACAAGTGAACAAACTTTCAGCTGCGACTCCCTCTATATGGTTCAACACGAATCTCACTTTGT
>NC_051399.1:1141777-1144277 GCF_015228065.2 Penaeus monodon
TCTCGAAAAATAACCCAAGCATCGGTGTTTCACTTACGCTCTCAAATGCACTATATCGATTTTTAACTTCTACTGTAAACTGTTCTTTCATTTCTGAATTATGTTTAGTTCCCCAACCTCAAGTTTTGATGTTACTTTTGGTTTCTTTAGTATCCTAGGCTTAACCTGCAGATGGCAAACTAGCAGTACATGATCACTGGCACAATCTGTTCCTGGGTACCCTTTTACCTGTTGAACTGCGTTCCTGAACCTCTGATTAACGGTTATGTAATCGATTTGATTATTACTTCTATCACCTGGACTTACCCATGTGTACAACCTTCTAGGATAGTGTTGGAACCAGGTATTCATAATCACTTGGTTATTTTCCTGACACCATTCAACCCATCTTTCTCCTCTCACATTTCGTGTTCCAAGACGTGGTCCAACAATATTTCCTTTTCTTCCTTTTCCTACCTTCACATTCATATCTCCCATGATTAAAATAATCTCCTGTTATTTACATTGTTTTTTTGCCTTCTCTAAATCCTCGTAGAATGCCTCAATTTCTTCATCTGTATGTTCTGATGTTGGAGCAAATACCTGAATGATGGATAGATTAAGAGGTTGCCCTTTCAATTTCACCAACACGATTCTTTCCGAAATAGCCCAGGATCCCATCACACTCTTTAATCTTTCTTTGTCCAGTATTACCCCTACACCATGTTGACATCTTTCGCTTCCTGAATATATTATGGTCTTGTCATCACTAATTATCTTTCCTTTTCCTGTCCATCTCATTTCACTTATTCCTAGTATGTTAATCTTTAATCGATCCATTTCTTGTTTTACATTCTCTCGTTTTTCTGTCTCACTCATTGTTCTTACATTTCACGTTCCCATTCTCAATGGTTCTTTGTTGCGGACAGCAGCTTGATGAAGGTCTGGTGTCACCTGTTGCACATGACAATCCATACCGGGCGAGGGATTCCTACCAAAAGCAATAGAATCCCCATTTACGCCGTTTGCTCTTGATTCGTTACTGGACATATATATATATATATATATATATATATATATATATATATATATATATATATATATATATATATATATATATATATATGTGTGTGTGTGTGTGTGTGTGTGTGTGTGTGTGTGTGTGTGTGTGTGTGTGTGTGTGTGTTAATGTCTATGTATATATATATATGTGTGTGTGTGTGTGTGTGTGTGTTTATACATATATGTATATGTTTATATGTACACACGCACACACACACACACACACAAACACACACATATATATGTATATATATATATATATATATATATATATATATATATATATATATATATATATATATATATGGTGTGTGTGTGTGTGTGTGTGTGTGTGTGTGTGTGTGTGTGTGTGTCTGTGTGCGTGTATGTATATCATGCATATATATATATATATATATATATATATATATATATATATATATATATATATATATATATATATATATATATATATACATATATACATATATACATACGCATATATATATATATATATATATATATATATATATATGTGTGTGTGTGTGTGTGTGTGTGTGTGTGTGTGTGTGTGTGTGTGTGTGTGTGTGTGTGTGTGTGTGTGTGTGTATGTATGTACATCATGCATATCTAATCTCTCTATCTCTCTCCCTCTCTCTCTCTCTCTCTCTTTATATATATATATATATATATATATATATATATATATATATATATATATGTGTGTGTGTGTGTGTGTGTGTGTGTGTGTGTGTGTGTGTGTGTGTGTGTGTGTGTGTGTGTGTGTGTGTGTGTGTGTGTGTGTTGTGTGTGTGTATATGAAGGAAAAAGCCACAGTAAGAAATTAAAATAAATCCTGACGTTCAGACAAATAATAAACCGAAATGGATACAAGTAGAGAATTTCAAAAGAATATAATGGTAGAGAGACAGAATGACCAAGAGCTGAATCAGGTCTCAAGGAGGATGGTCAAGGTCAAACAACCTGGGGAAGGCTTTGCTCACTAACAAGAAGTTAAGGTGATCCAAGCCCCATTGACCAGCACTCAAGTTAAAATTAGGCATTTTTCTAATTAATGAAGATTCTAGCATTTTTCCTTCATACGAATTCGCTGATTTATGAATTGATTTAGCGGTTTTCCAATTTAGCTAGTGACCTTCATCACATAAATGGACCAAACACGCATTTGATTCTCTAGTATATCTAATATCACGTTCATGTGTATATATATGTTTGTATATATTTTTTTTCCGAAAGCTCTAATGTTCTCACCTATGTAAACCTTGGGGCAGTCCTTACAATGTTTAGTGCAAATACCGGGAGAAGTCTCAAGATCACCACTAGCAGCATCGTGCACAACCAAAGTATTATGCAACGGGTTGGGATATGTAAAAAATGTCAATACCATTGCCTTTAAACATGTGCCGTTTTTCATCGAGGGACGGATTATACGAAATAATAAATTAATAGATTGCAGGCA
>NC_051399.1:1166777-1171777 GCF_015228065.2 Penaeus monodon
TGCAGTGAACATCCTAAAGGCTGCCCTAGACATGATGATGAAAATGAAAAATTTGGAGCAATGGAAATACAAAAGATATGGCCCCAAAGGTGTACCACAAAACTTCAATGTTTTAAAAGAAAGGTAAAGTAAGAAAGTGTTCAATGTGTTCGCAAGATAAATTAAGAAATTGTTTTATGTGTTCAAAGAAAATATAAAGCAAGAAAGAGTTTGGCAAAGATTTAAGCTTATGTTCTTCCATTTTTGTGACATCTGTGATAAACAGTATACAATTAATTGTAAAGTTTGCAATTAGAGGCATTTTAAAAATTATTTATAATCATTATTGTATAAAACAATCTTTTTTGTTGTTGTTGTTGTTGTCTCTATTTTCTTATTTCATAACTTTAAAGACATAGTAATAGTGTTGTCAAATAAAACTTAACATATTGTCTAGTTTGTTGTAAATATACATTTCTTATATAAAAATATGATTATCTTTGTCAATATACATTTCTTATATAAAAATATTATCTTTTAGAGTAAATATACATTCCTCACGTTATGTAACAATACGATTATATTACTATCACAAAACAACCTGAGAATACATATTATATTAAGTTATCACAGAATCTCAGTTTCATTACTTAATGAATTGTAATATAGATAAAATATTTCAACATGTCTTACACATACTTACAAAATAAAACATTAAGCTGAACAATACAAAAAAACAGGATCTTTCTTACAATAACATATTCGATTGTACTGTTTACACAAAAAAAGAACTGAATAAGCAACTTAATATTTCAATATCACACAGAGTTTCTTATGTTTAATTGAAAATAAGTACATGATCTTTAACCTGAAAATAAATCAATTTCCTTAAATCAAAAAGCATTGTGTACATAAAAAAGGAATTATACTATTGTTCCAAAATAAAAGGCATTCCTTGTTACTATATGTATATAAATGTAAAAATAAAATAAAATTATTTGTTTACATGTTATCACAAAAAAGGGAATACTCACTTCAGCTTTCAAAATAACAACAAACACTTTAGCTTTCAATACAGCAAGAAGGAAACAAACTTTGGCTTTGTAATTATTAAAAAGGAAACAAACTTCAGCTTTCAATGTAACAAAAATGAAAAATAAACTTTAACTTCAAAATTAACAAAAATGAAATCAATCTTTTGCTTTGAAAAGGACAAAACGGAAAATTAAAATTTAGCTTTAGATATTACAAAAAAGAAATTTAAGCTTTGGCTTTGAAAAAAAGACTTTCAAAATAAGTAAAAAGAAACTTAAACTTCGGCTTTGAAGAAATAAACAACAAAATTCTAGCTTTGAAAATAACAAAACAGATAAAGGGTGGCTTTCAAAATAAAAAATAATAATAATAAAATAAGAGAAAAAGAAAAGAAAATCACCTTAAGCCAAACAAAATAATAATGATAAATGAAAAATAAAAGGTAAAACAATTACACCTAATTAAAAAATAATAATAATAATAAACTCTGAATTAAAGAAAACTCTTAATTTAAAAAAAAAAAAAAATTAAATAAATACATCATAAAAAAGGTAATCAGATATATTTCACTTATTAATTAAATCAGAGAGTAGTTTTGTTGTCTCTTCTGCCTTCTTCATCTGTTCTAAAATCTCCATTAGAATTTCATTGCGACGCTGGTCCCTCTCCCTCAAGTAGGCCACCAGCTCAGTCTCCTTGGTCTACATGCCGGTGGTGGCATTTCCAAGTGTGAGAGTCCAGGTATGGGGTCAGCCACAGGGTCATCAAGATCTTCATTTAGTTCATCTGGTCAATGAATCTGAATCCCCTGGCCTGTGGCTGTGACTGGAAAGTCAGTATTGTGCTGACCCCCTATCAGTTCCTTCATCTACTTGTAAAACTGAAATTTACAGGGAACTCTCCCAGACGTTTCGTTATTGGCTTTCGCCTTCTTAGACCCTTCCACTTTCGTTGAAGTTTCTCAGGATGGGATCTCTTCCCAAATGTCCCCCCTAACGGAAGCCGCCTTGCCGCGGTGGGGGGGCTTGAGGTCCCAATGATCTGGTGAACCGGACCAGAGGGCTACCCATACTGGAGGGGTCACCAGTGAGGGATGAGACAAAATGGCCTCCTGGTGCACCAAGGCCTATGAGAGGGGATGGTGCACCAAGGCCTATGGGAGGGGATGGTGCACCAAGGCCTATGAGAGGGGATGGTGCACCTACCCCTGGTTCATTCCATCTTGGACCAGGGAGAGCTCTCCCACGTGTGTTTGCTGTGCATGGCGTCCCATATTACCATGAGACAGGAGTCCTGGAGGTTGAGCGATGCTGCACGCTGCGCCCTGCAGCTAGCAACACACCTCTTTGGTCCTCTATTCTGGTTAGACGGGTGGCTTGATCAAGGCCCAGTCAAGTAAATCGGCTGGTCAAATATGGCTTGGGTCAAGCAGGTACTGTTCAGTCGGTAGCGCATAGGTCCCGCGACTGCCATCAGTACTACAATAGTGGCTGCATATATTTCCTCATTACCCCTGTTGCTGTTGGGAGATTTTGAGCCCAACTATAGCTTCTCGTTGGACTCTATGGTGGGTGGGGGGGGTTGAGGAAATGAAGGATTCTAATTTGTATGAGTACTACAAATTTACAAAGATCTAGCTCTCTCACTGACGACCTATGCAATCCCCTGGCCATTCCCTTTGGAACATCACATGTTGTCACTCTGGAACCTTTCCAGCTTCCAAAGGGCAAGAATGGGAATCGCAATGGTTCCCGGAATCCCAAACCAGGTAAGAAGGAGAATCCATTAAGGAAATCTTATCTGGTAAATATGAGAGTATTTCATACAGTAAGTACCTAGTAGTGAAGACCATTGATGGTGTATCAATCAAGGATCTTGATATGTTTGAAGTACATTAGAAAATAGTTGAAGTATGTTAACGTGATCCTCGCATCACCCCACAGCGAGATGGTAACTTGATAGTTGAGGTTTCGTCACCAGACGATAGTGACCGTCTGCGTGCGATATGTGACATTCCTGGGGCTCAGGTTTCATGTTCACCTCACAAAACCCTCAATCAGTGTAAGGGAATTGTCCTTTCCCGAGACCTGATGAGGTATTCTGAGGAGAAACTGTTAGAGTAACTAGAGAATTTCAATGTAGTGGCAGTAAAACGTTTTAAGAAGAAAGTTGCTGGTTTGGAACAGTCGACACCAGCTCTCCTTCTAACTTTTAACACGTTAGTCCCTCCAGAATCAGTTAAGTTTGCATGGTACCACCTCAAGGTAAAGCCATATGTACCCAACCCTATGCGGTGCTTCCACTGCCAGGGTTATGGGCATGGAGCCAACTCTAGCCATTTTAAAGAAAATGGACAACCAAGAGTATGTGTAAAGTGTGGTACAACAGGTCATCAAGGAGATTACAACTGTCCAGGTCCAATATGCTGTTACAGTGTGTATGATATATGTGTATCGTATCAGTGGACGAACTGTGTATGAACAATGATACATGTATGGCAACATTGTTTTAGACAGAAGTCAGTCGCACTGTCACCATGGTATGAGACGGATGTACTTCAGTGCAGACCCTTGTGTATCTAGTCTCTCCTGTCAATATATCACCAAAGAATTTACGTGAGTTTATCTATCCACATCTGATAGACTTTCTGTGGACATCCCACACTCACATGGCGCAGTGAGTTTCTGTGAAATGACAGTGAAGTGATGAACTGGCAGTGTGACTCAGTGCGCACCGTCCTTGTGTTCAGTGACCACCCTCATATTGTGAAGTTCTGAGTGACTTTTGTGGTGTTAGTGCAGTGCAGTGAACTCTTGTGGTGTATTGTGACCAGGGATTACTGCAGTTTTCTGATTCCCCCACATTTTTGGTCATTTTAGCCAGAGCTACGCTCTACACCACCCCGCATCCTGTCCGAAGCTGCACTAGCGTTGTCGTCGTACCGCACAGCAGGGAAGTGGAAGCTCCGCCACTGC
This sequence comes from Penaeus monodon, assembly GCF_015228065.2. NCBI lineage: Eukaryota > Metazoa > Arthropoda > Malacostraca > Decapoda > Penaeidae > Penaeus > Penaeus monodon. Next base: position 1,170,767 of record NC_051399.1, read on the forward strand.
GTGACGTCGAGCTCCAGGATTAGCCGGCCGTGCCCAGCTGCTCTGACGCCGCGGCGTCCGCCTGCGAGGTGCCACGAGCGAAGTCCGAACCACCAGACACGAAGAATAAAGTTAATTTAAACCAAAATGCCAAAGAAGACGAAAGCAGCGGCTACACAAGAGGAAGTCAAGCCGTCTCCTTCATCGACGTCGCCGCCAGAATCACAGCCAGCTAATATATCCGTGGATATTTTATCGCAAATGATGGAAATGTGGCGGCAAGAGGCAGCAGAGAGGAAACAGGCAGAAACACGACGTCGACAAGAGGCCGAGGAACGACGACGAGAGGAAGCCAGTCGTAGACAAGAGGAAGACAGGCGAAGACAAGAGGACGACAGACGTAGAAGAGAGGACGACGAGCAAAGAAGGAAGGCTGAGGAACAACGATTCTTGCAGCTATTTGCTACCCTCACCACGTCTCCGACGCCCTCGCAGACTGTAGGACCACAGCCTGCGGTCACCACGGAACTTCCGGCTTCAGCGCGTTCGTCAGGTACTTCAGCACCGAAGGCTTCAGTCCAGCCTCACCCACCCCTTGCCCAAGACGTTACGTTGCAGTCGTGGAAAGACAACGTTGGGATGACTATTCCGTCATGACTGACCTGCATAGCGTGCCTCAGCATAAGCAATTAATATAGCTGCGTTCATGCTTATCTGCTGACATGAGAGGAACACTGGAACACAGTTTAGACGTGTCTCCAACTTCAGATCTACCTCTGATGGATGTCCTCCAGGACTTCGTGCGAGACCAAAGAAACGAGGCTTTACGACGTCTCGCCTTTTCCCAATGCAGGCAGGCCCACAATGAGAAATTTACTGATTTTTATGTGCGCCTGAAGCAAGCTGCAGATGATGTGGACCTGTGTAAGGGACATAGCAATACTTGTATCAAGACCCAAATTAAGCATGCCATCTTGATAGGTGTTCAAGATGAGGAGACCAAACGTCTTTTAGAAGTCTGACGCCACCCTT
>NC_051399.1:1194277-1199277 GCF_015228065.2 Penaeus monodon
GGGGGACACCATGAAGAACATGAGCGTGAAGTCTGAGAGAGCCAGGTTGACCACGTAGTTGAAGAACCCTACCAGGGAGTACCACAGGGGATTGAGAGGAGGGAATTGGTACCAGTGAGGGTCGATGAAGGGCAGCATGTCCTCCGTGACGGTGTCCACCACGGTGTAGTTGCCATAGGGGTTCGTGTACTTGCTGGCATCGAAGGAATTCTGCTCGCCGAAAAAGGCGGCCGCGACGGGTTGGTTCGCCATGCTCGACTTCGATCAATCGACTGAAACGAGAAGCAAAAGTTGGAAGCGTCGAGGAAATACGAGGAAGCACAGACAAAAGTGATCGGTACTCTGTATTCTAAGACTGTAATTAAAGAGGCCTATGCTAAGAAATTTGAATTGATTCCCTGTTTTGTTTTAAATCTTCAGCTTAGTGATATAGCTCAGTGTGTGTGTGTGTGTGTGTGTGTATATATATATATATATATATATATATATATATATATATATATATATATATATATATATATATATATATATATATATATATATAAATGTACACATATATGTACATATATATATATATATATATATATATATATATATATATATATATATATATATATATATATATTATATACCTCGTCAAGGAAATCCTCCGTTAGGCAGGTACCCGAGGCCTCCGCTGAGCTCTGCCTGGAGCGACTCGGCCTCGCCTTATATACAGGCTCCGACCTCACATGTAATGAGCTGCCCTTCATTGGCTTAGTTTAATCCCCGAAAGATCCTGCGTTGCACTGTTTTCTGTTATGGGAAGAGAGAGAGGATTCAACTTATACAATGTTGACTATACGCACATACACATATATATGTGTGTATGTGTGAGTGTGTATGCGTGTGTGTGTGTGTGTTTGTCTATGTGTGTGTGTGTGTGTGTGTGTGCATATATATATATATATATATATATATATATATATATATATATATATATTAAAATATTATATATTTTAATTTTTATTATATGCTATATGTACGTTTTTGTATGTGTGTATATATTACATGTATATAAATATATGATTATATATATATAAATATATATATATTATATGAAACTACTTGCTACTCTACATACAAAAACACACATATATATTACATATTATATATATTATATATATATTATATATATATATATATTATTGTGTTGTGTGTGTGTGTGTGTGTGTTGTTGTGTGTGTGTTGTGTGTGTGTATTTGTGTGTGTTTGTGTATGTATATTATGTATTTTTATTATTATTATATATATAATATTTTTATTATATATATATATTAATCACATATATATATATATATATATAATATTATAATATATTAATATATTATATATATATATAGCTTGTAATATAATTTATGCTTGTGTATATATTATATAAAATTATATATATATTTTATAAAATTAATTATTAATATATATATATCAAAATATATATATATTATACATATATATTATATTATACATATATAATAAATATAATTGTTGTGCTGTTGTGTGTGTGTGTGTTGTGGTGTGTGTGTGTTGTGTGTGGTGTTGTGGGGTTTTGGGGTTGTGTGTGTTGTGGGGGTGTGTGTGTTGTATGTATTATTTTTATGTATACATATATATATATATATATTATATATATATATTATATTATATATAATTTTAATTTTATATATCATGCAATATACAATCACTGTTGTGTTAGTATGTATGAGTGTGTGTGTGTGTCTTATATAATATATATATATTATATATATATAATTATATTTTAAAAAAATTTTAAATATATATTTTTTATAAATATATGATATGTATATATATATATATATATATATATATATATATATATTATATATATATATATATGTATATATACTACATAATAATACATACATATCATTATTTATATACAATCCCCCATTCTCTAAGGGGGGGGGTGTGTAATATTATATATATATATTAATATTAATATATATTATATATATATATTGTATGTGTGTAATATATATATATATATATAATTTTTATAATATATATTATAAATATAATATTATATATATATGTATTGTATATATGTTATATAAATACATACATTATTATAATAATATAATATAATATAAATATAATAATATATATATATAATTATGTGTGTGTGTGTGGGTGTGTGTATAACATCTAGTAGTGTGTATGCATGATTTGTTGTGTATGTGTATTGTATGTTTATGTGTAGTGTATGTGTATTGTATATATATTTTAAAATTTATATATATATATTATTTTATATATATATTAATATATACACACATCCTGTATGGGTGTGTTTTTAAATTATATATAATAAATTTTTTAAAATATATTATATATATTTTATATATATATATTATTATATATATTATATATATATATATATATAAAAAAATATATAACTGTGTACGCATGTGTGTTGCGTTTTTTGTGTGTGTTACTCATAATAGAAAAAACCACAATACAAAAACTAATTTATTGAAGTTAAACTACAGTTTCAAAACCACCTGGTTCCATTTTCATTGAAGGGGAAAAGGCTGCTGCTGCTTGAGATTTCGAAATTTGGGTTTTGCCCGGGCCCCCTTTTTTCTTATGGCCCGGCTGTGTCACTTTTTTTTGGCTGTCTCATTTTTTGGCTGCACTCGGGGCTTACCGTGGCGGTGGGGTTGCCAGCAGGCGCTCCTGTAGCCGTTTTGTAAGCATCTCGCATAATCTCTTTACCAGCAGACGGCTGGGTTCTGCGGGTTTTGCCCTTAGGAATTGCGTGTGCACGCAATTCTCTAAGAAATGAAATAAGTGTGGCGTTCGGCTCGCCGCATGCATGCAACCCCTCTCTTCACTTTCTATGGTTTGTATAATCTGCCATGCACAGTGGTAACCTAGGCCCCATTCTGTGCAGAATGACTTCGGTACCTCTGTTGTTTATTTCAGAGAGTGCCAGTGGTTCATAGCCTGTGGCATCTGAGTACCAGCGGGCCGAGGGGGAATGTCTCGTTTCCTCTCTGTGAAGCTGCAGGAGGAAGGAGTTGGCCGTCACCGTACACTTCCTCTTAAGTAATTTTCGGCTCTGATGTATTATCAGGGGATTGGGGGGGCATACCCCTGCCGATTTGGGCTAATCTGTCAGCAAGCTCATTGCCTCTGATCCCTATGTGGCGGGGAAACCCAGTTTTTATGATAATTCTTCTCCCTTGTGCAAGAATCCTCTGTGCCAGTGTGAGGATGGTAGTCAGAAGGTAATTTTTGTCAGTGGGTGAAGGCTGCTGAAACAGAAACCGGCTCCTTTGGAGTCTGTGTGTATGACCACGTGTCCTTCCCTCAGGGACGCGGGGGCTCAGTGCTCCCAGGATAGCAACTGCCTCTGCCGGTAGCGAGGAGGCGTTGTCTGTTACCCTCAGGGATATGGTGGCATCCCTTGCTGCGAAGCCGGCGCCTGCAGTGTGGGTAAAGGGATCGACCGATCCATCCGTGTAATGTGTTCTGCTCCCCGGAGGGGTGATGGTTGCAATGACCCTCTGGGTTTCTGCCTTTAGGCTAGGCATACAATATTCATTCTTTTTGCTTGCCAGTCTCATGACCGAGAACTCTATCGAGGTTTGTGCCCACGGGGGAGCTTCGACAAAGTCAGGGTGTGGGGAGTCCATCCCCTTGGCCAGTAGCGGTTTTTTGAGCTGATGGTGTATTAGCACCCTGGTTTGGGGTGAGACAGCCAGGAGTTGTTAGCAAATAGCTCGTTATCTTGTTCTAGGCATCTGACTATTTTATGTCTTAGGCTTGTGTTCCTGGGAGCCTGGATGACCTTTGATAAGAATTGTGCTGCCGTTAGATCAATTCGTAAGGCCAAGGGGAGAAGGTTTGTCTCCATTAGGAGGTTGAGGACCTTCGCCCACCTTGGGCACCCAAATGACCCCGGCGGGTTCGTTTTGGACTGTCTCTATTTGGTCTTTGTATTTTTTCTTAATGCCATCAGACGAGGGAGGGATATTCACAATGGGCCTACAGCATGTAAAGTAGAAGACTCAGTACTCTGTGTCTGGCCCCCATGCGTCGTCCACTCATTGCTCTCATGACAGACAGTCTTGCCTTTGTTCGGTCAAGCAGGTGCTGGACCTCCTTGCGGATGGAGAGGGTCCGGTCTATCCTTACCCCAAGGTAGAAGTAGTCCTGGACCCACTCCAAGTCCATTCCCTGGATTTTCAGACTTGTGCCTTGAACTCTCTGTCTCAGAGCCATGGCTTTGGATTTGGCTGCAGAGACTTTATCCTGTCCTGCACACTCCTCGGATACCAAGTCCAGACAACCCCTGGGCTTTGTTTGGCAGTGTGGTCCAGTGGAGATGTAGCGAGATCGTCTGCATAGGAGATGATCTTGCACCCCACTGGGAGGTTTATGTTGAGGATACAGGACATTAATGTGTTAAAAAGGGCTGGACTGAAAACCCCCACCCTGGGGCGTTCCATTTTCTAGTGGCATGTGCTGTGATAGGTGACTTGGAATTTGACTCGGGCTGCTCTATTCGTAAAGTAGTCACCTATCCAAGCCAAGAGCTTACCTCTGATTCCTTTTTGGGATCAGGCTCTCCTGAAGGGCAAGAGGACTTCCCAAAATTTCGAAAGCCTTCTCCAGGTCAAGGAATACTACCACAGATGAGCCCGTGTTTATTGTGCTCAAGAGCGTGGCTATGCTGTGCGCTGTGCTCATGACCCTGGTGAACCCGTGGAAAGAGGAAAGGGAGAGGAGGGGGTATAAAAGAGAGAGAGGAGAGGCAACGCGGGAACACGGGGCAGGTGAGGACAGACGAACGGAAGCAGAGGGAGGTCACATCAGTCGAGGATGGGGCGGACTATGCGCCGGGTGGCCGGCATACGGTAGAAGGCGGAGGATATGGGAAAGGAGACTGTCAGCGGAAAAAAAAGCCGCTGTTCAAGTTGAAATTAGGCAGCACTTTA
>NC_051399.1:1218787-1231287 GCF_015228065.2 Penaeus monodon
CAGTCTTGTGAAAGATATATCTCGTTCTTGATTGCTTTCCATAGTTACTTTGAATTTATCTCTACTCAATACGAATAATCGTTGTTATATAAATATATTATATTGGTTACTATTTCTCTGAATTCCTGCGTAAAGAAATGTGACCATGATGAATGTGGCTTTCATATCAAAAGTTAATAACTTTTGAAAATTCGGGCATCCTCAAGAGCTAAGAATAGTAGTATTTTCACAGCCACAAATAGAAAAAAAATGTGTATGTACGTCGGTGTGTTCTTGTGAATATGTATGATGTACGTCTGTACGTTTGTGTGTGGGATTATGTGTCTGCTTAAATATGAACACAGAAGATGTGGCCTGGAATTTTCTAGAAAGACGGTGTAGGTGGAATTATAGGACGAGGAAAAAAAGAGAGAAATTAATGAAACATAAGAAGATGAAGTAGAATGAAGAAGAATTTAAAATAGCGTCCCTTTAATTATTTACGGGTAATTTTATTTTCGTTCATTAATTTACATAATGTTGCTGGTGATCAACAAGAAGATTCGAGAATCGATAGAAGGTTACACAGCCAGCATAGATAGAGGATAGCATTTCCGAGAACATTATTGTTGTCCTCCGCTTGGTAACCCTGAATGCGATGTCAAAATTGGTACAAAACAAAATATCAGACAAGCTCTTGTAATCTCGCTAAGGTATCTTTCCTTAAAGTAATTTCAGAAAACAACGAATCATAAGCCACTTCTTCGTCTCCCCTTCATGGATCACATCAATGATAATAATTTTCGGCTTGGATGTATAATCATGGGATTAAGGGGCTCATTCCCTCTGATCCCAGTGTGACTGGGAACCCCGTTTATGATCATTCTTCTACCCTGTGCAAGAATCCTCTCTGCCATTGTGAGGATAGTAGTCAGAAGGTAGATATTGTCATTGGGTGAGCGCTGCTGAAGACAGTCGATGGCTCCTCTGGAGTCTATATGTATGACCACGTGTCCTTCCCTCACGGACGCGTGGCCTAGGGCTCCCATGATAGCAAATGCCTCTGCCTGTAGCGAGGAGGCGTTGTCTGTTACCCTCATGGATTTTGTGGCATCCCTTGCTGCGAAGCCGTCGCCAAGGGATCAAGGGATCGACCGATCCATCCATGTAGTATGTGACAGTATTAATATCTTCTCCATATTATTTCCAGGTGCCTGTGCTCGTAGCGATGGCGGTTCTGGCGCCGGCGGGCGTGGTGGGCGTGGCGGATCGCGACGCCGCGCCCGTGATGGCAGTGGCGGCGGGGGGGCGTGACGGAGACCTCCACGAAGGGTAGAGAATTCCACGCTTACTACGGCGTCTCCTTCGCCAGGGGGGAACTTAGGCTCAAGGTTGGGCAATGAGGAAAGGAACGAGAGAGAGAGAGTGACTACATATAAAAGTTTCATTCCCTTTGGTGTCTTTTCCATTCCTTTCTCCAAACTAGGCAAGATGCGAACCATATTAGGAGGGTGTTATGTATTTAGCATTGTGACAAAGAAAAGTACATTATTCTCCCAGAGTAAAATTTTAACATTGGGCGGAGATGACACCCTGATGATAGGACGCTCAAGATATACAGGTGCCATTAAATCATGTACTAAAGCGAAATATACTTTTATGATCTAGACATTATCACTCAAAAAGAAGGAATAAACAATTTCCTATAGTTCCTGTACTTGAAGATGAAGAATTTCATATTACTCAAGAATTGCCCTGAACAGCACATGTTATCGGCTTCACACAACCTGTTACGTAAATAGTGTTTGCCCTTTACTCATATGACGCACCATGCTTATAACATATCCCATATATCATCACAAAGTATCCCTGCTACGATACCTTTCCTTTTATTTATCAGATTAGTAATCAGTCCATGAATATTTGTTCATCTATTTAATTATATACATGGCTGTAATACAGGAATTAAAAACAAGAGGGTAAATAACAATTGCTGATATCCATTATAAAACAGATTACATTTCATGATAAAGTATGGTAGAGGAAAACATGAAGATACAGAGTACATAAGACATAAATGTAAAAAATAAGGGTAAAAGTTCTATAACATAATAACATAATAGCATAAGCATTTATATTTCATTCTCGTTTCATTCTCATTCTTATTCTACCTTTCCCACTCTCTCTCCCTCTCCTTTCCCTAACAACTCTGACTCTCTTTCTGGTTTTAACTTTCTACCTCCTTCTATATAAAAGGATAATTTTTTTCTTCTTCTTCTCCTTCCTCTCCTCCTCCTCCCCCTCCTTCTTCGCCTTCTTCTTCTCCTTCTCCTTCTCCTTCTCCTCCTCTTCGTCCTTGTCCTTCTCCTCCTTCTCCTCCTCCTCCTTCTCCTCCTCCACCTCCTCCTCACCCTCCTCATCCTCATCCTTCTCCTCCACCTCATTCTCCTCCACCTCCTCTTTCTTCTTCTTCTTCTTCCCTTAAGCAGCTTAAAGTCAGCATTAATCCCAATGGTATAATCTATATTCTGTAATAACTATCTATATCTTTATGAAGACAGAAAGATTTGTAAGCAGATCTAAACATAGCAACACAGAAGAATAGACTGAAAGAATATTAGGGTTATATGAAAAAAGAAAACTAGTAGTCCATCAGGAGAGTCCGTTCTCAGCACTTCGCTCACAGGACCCGGTGAGGGCGGAGAGCTGGGCGTGCGGGACGGATCCAAGATGCCCCCGCCTTGCCTTGCACTTCAGGGGTGTACCTGCTTTATAACATTCAATGACTAAATCGTTGTCCTGTCTGTTTTTCTTTCTTTCTTTCAATTCAATTCTTTCAAGAGCAATTAAGGATTTAATTTATTTTCTTATTATCCTTTCTATCCTTTTAATATGATTCTAATAGAGAATGGAGCCTGTCGAGAGACTCGCGGGTAAGGATTCTTCGCCGGCGGCGCCTGCGAGTACTTGCCTCACGTCCTCATGAACCACGACATTGTGCTGGTAGTTGTGCAGTACAGACTCGGCATCACGGGTGAGTGGTGGAAAAATGTAGCTTCAGTCATATGTGATTTCAGTTCAGATTCCCGTGTATAACGTTTTTAATGTTTTTCTTTATTTATTTTTCTTTTTCTTTCTTTCTCACAAATTCATTTTCTGGTGTTCATCCCCTGTGGAGTTATGGAACTGTTCTTGTCCACGGAGGATGAGGTGATGCCGGACAACTTCGGGATGAAGGACCAGGTCATGGCCCTCCGCTGGGTGCAGGACAACATCCACAGCTTCGCCGACAGGGTCACCATCTTCGGGGAGAGCGCGGGGGGCGCCTCCGTCCGCCTGCACATGCTGTCGCCCAAGTCAAAGGATGACCCCAAGGTCATACACAGTCATTCTTATCATCATCATCCTTATCGTTATCATAATGATAATAACACTAATGATTATGATCGTCGTCATCGTCATCGTGGTCAGCAGAAGCATCAGCATATTCGTTATTTTCGTTATCCTCATCATCATAAACATCTGAGGCAACAGCATCAGCAACAAAATTATTTCCATTATCATTATATCATTATCAGTCACTGTTATTATTATTCAATATTATTAGGTAGGCACCGTACCTGTTCCAGCAGGAAAAGCAAACACTTGTACAAATAGCATAAGAAATGGATTTTCTCATACGAAATAATTTAGGAGACCTAATTCAGTAAAAACCTCAATAGCAATAAACATTCCGGGAGAATATTGAAGACAGATCCTCTTTCACATGTTCTGTAAAAGACTCTAAAATTAGATCCTTGAATTTCCTGTTCAGACAAAAGAAGCGATAATCATTTCAGCATTTTAAGGTAGATTATTACAGGTGAATCGCTTAGGCCAAATCATTCAAAAAAATACAGCCGACTCTTAAAGATCATAATATTTTCCGCTAACGCATTCAGACGTTTATGCAAGCGACATGAACGGATACTACTTACCCGTATTTTGTATATTTCTGCATAAAGAAACAAAGTGACAAGCTTTCTCCCTCTCTCGTTAGGCCTCTTCTCTCGCGCCACCATGCATTCAGGAACAGCCATATCGCCGTGGGCTCACCGAGAGCAGTTCAGATCTGCGACGGAGGAAGTGAGTAAATCCGTCGGCTGCGCAGAATGTCACGACAGCCAGGAGATCCTCGCTTCTCTCCAGCAGCCGGATGGTCGCAAATTGGCCGCCAGTCTTCAGGATACCATGGCAAGCTAAAAACATTCTCATGTCAACTGTATATTTTTCATCAAGATATATGGTGTCTTTGATAAAACTACTAGCATGTGATTTTTCTTAATAACAAGTTTATGATGTGCTGCCCCAGAAATGGTTCCTCTTGCCTTTGGCAACTGCACCTTGCTCCGACGGCGATTTCCTGCCCGACGATCCCGCTTAACGTGATGGCGAGTTCCACCACGTGAATCTTATGGCTGGGAGCACACGAGACGATGGAGCCATTGTAACACAACGTTTAGTATTCCTTCTGGTATCATATACATATACTGAATCCAAAAAGAAAATCCGACTGAAAAAATGACCTGTTTTCAAGAAAGATTGTAAGTATCGCTCATGGAAGATTAAAGCGGATCGTATTTTCATCTCCACTGTAGCCATGTTAGCTCGCAAATAACTGCTCGACGCCCTACGAGAGAACATCTCGGCCCAATCAGCATGAATGGTAGTGCTTGTTAAAGGTACTCAAATTTGTAATGGAACCTGTGCGAACCCTAACCATAACTCATCTCTTAGAAGGATAAAATACTGATAAGGATAATACAACACTAATACATAACTAATCCCTTAGGATGATTCAATACTTAGGATAATGCAATACAATACTCAGAATGTCCCATCTTACAACCAAGATCTTTGTCACCAGTTAAAGACAGGCTATACCTTCGGAGAACCTCACGACCTGACGACCCATCTATGAAGCTACATTTGGGTAAGTGTTAGTCATCAACTATTGTCGCATGTCCCTTACCCCGCGCTACCCATCATCAACCCCTTTAAAAGGTAAATACAGTTGACATGCAATACACATTATGAGGAAGGTGTGATACAGTAGTCAGAACGAGACGGAAGGTCTTCCTCTTCTATTGGTCATGCACATGGTGGTGGGGACGCCAGCATGATGGTTTTCTTGCTGATGTTTTTTGTCTGTTGCCCTCACATTTTGGGCCAAGTTGCTGACCAGAATCTCTCTCTCTATCTATCTATCTATCTATCTATCTATCTATCTATCTATCTATCTCTATATCCCTCTATATCCCTCTCCCTCTCTCTCCCTCTCTCTCTTTACACACACACACACACACACACACACACACACACACACACACACACACACACACACACACACACACACACACACACACATGTTGATAGCGAGACTAACGCATCATAAGGATAAAGATAAGATATGCTGATGGCGATATTAGCCTAGGACAAAGTTGAAAGATTTATTTGACTTCTAGCCAAGTAAGTGCCTCTCGATTAGATACAATGCAGCGCCAGGGCGAGCTAAAGAAAGCCAAGAGAAATGACAGAATGTGAAAAATGCACCAAGTTTCGGTAGAAAGTAAAAAAAATAATAATTTTTTGACGAGCGGGTCAAATGAACTTTTTTTTTTTTTGTTATTGTCATTATTTAGTGAAGATATATTTCTGCCTCATCTGCTTGGTAAGCAAACAAGTTAACATTCTTAGAGGAAGGGATTTCACCGATTTTATGAAAGATAGGAAGAAATTGCGGAAACCAAAGAATATGAAGTTATTTGTAATAGAAACAGGAATATATCAAGGGGGAACTGTTACATTTTCTAAAGGGAACCTATTTAAGCTAGCAAACTTAAATAGTTTTTAGATTGGGCAATTATTCAGGATATCTACGCATGACCGGCCATGACGAGTTTGGTATCGATGGATTCCTCTCGCTCTCTACTACATAAATTTGCAGGGTACTTGCCGCGGAATCCCACAAACCCCATATCCAAGGCTCTGATAGTAGGGGAGGCCATGAATGACACGAGGGAAATTGCAGAGGACTGTGCCCCCTGCGACCCCTCCCTGTGGGCTGCCGTGCCCAACCCCCGTAAGGGAAGACAAAGAATCCTCTAGTATTCACGGCAGGCAGACCGGCATGCGGGAGTGTTCAGGTCATCAGTAGAAAATGTATAATAATTTCTATTTTTGCACTTATGTTGTTTACATTAATAATGATTTTTATTTATTTTGTTGCATTTGATCACAGCACATCAAAAATCTGTGAAAAAGGTGACAAGGATAACAAACACATGGTAACTTTTGTCCTCATCAAATTCTTATCAGGATTCATAACATTCGCAAAAAGAGTGTTTCCTGAAGAAATACATTTACAGAAATACATATATATCCTGAATAAAAATGTTCACAGCCTTTCACTGTTATTAAGAATGACTAAATGATTGTAATGACTGAATACTACACGCAAAGGAGTTACAGCTCATCCTGGGAAGGACGTGGCGAGGATTTCTTCCCCGAGACGATGCGTTCAGGATGGAGGACGTGGTCCTTTTTGTTGGCAAAGAAGCGTGGAAATTCCGCACCTGAGACAAGAAAGAAATACACAAAAATAAAATCAATGAAGTTGAAATTTAATACATGGATCTTCTTTGAGAGACGAAGAGAACACACACAGTAAATGAGTAAATAAATAAAAATCGGGAATAAATCGGTGTTAATTCTGTTATTCAGGGTGGCAGTGGAGGCTTGCATGTATTTTAATTTGTCTGTCTAAAAGTATTCAGTAGAATTTCAAATCTTAAAATGTTTGATTCTGGATTTTCAATATGATGAGATATGTATATGTATATTCTGTGTTCCTGTCGCTAGTTGATGGGTTAAATTATCTTATATTTTGTTATAGATATTGAATAGGTCAGTAGATATATTGCAGTGCATAATATTCTAGGTAATTATGCGCATGAGGTCACTCACCTCCTGTCGCTTGTCGGCCTCCATGGCGGGCGAGGGCGTGAGGGCGAGATAGCGGAGGTCGTCCTCGATCGCCGCCTGCCACTTGAAGCCCAGGGCGTCGTTGGGGGTCGGGTTACTGAGGAGAGAGGGAGGAGGGAATCAGAGTGATGGTATTTGTGTGAGTGATGTAATTATGCCAAAAGTTGTGTGTGTGAACATATGTTCGTGTGATGAAAAGTACAACTAATACTGTGTTAAACATCTTTAACTCATTAACAAAAAGCTATGCGAACCATGATCGCAATCAATTCCTTATTATCACACTACTAAAGTACATCCATTATAGACAACTAAAATTATTCAGTGGCTGATATTACTGCAGTATTCTAGTCAATATTTTATTCGGACAATTTTAATGTTTATAGAATGTCATTTTTCAAAAAGGATTTTTTTCGATATGTTACCAGAGGTTTTTTTTTCGCAAAACTGTGGTTAAAAGCTGGAAACCATAATAATCAGGGTATTCCAATTATGCATATCAAGACCACTGTCATCAGAAATATCCTCTCTGGAACATGGTTGGGGGAAGTCTCAAAATCTGAGAGGGCTGAGATTCTTGATATCACAACAATGGAAACATAATTACTTTGTATGTTCGTTTTAGTTTTGTTCATTGACCTCAAAAGAGGTTTCTGATATATATTGTATCATTTAAATTCTAATAATAAATTACAATAAATTAGAGATGAGCGTCCATTCCAGCTGACTAATAGTAATGTTGGAAACCCCAAACTGGGCAAACAAGGTTGACTCATGAGTGTTTGAGAGGGTGCTCGCCTTTGCAAAAAAATGTCAAGAAGTTTTCCAAATCGTGGAATGATGTGCAGACTTTTCAGACTTATAAGTAAAATTTATTTGAAGTATGAATAGGAAATTTCGCATGGTATGTATTTTGAGAATACAATCACATCTTAGTTTGTATCTAAATGCAGAAAGTCGACAGTTCTTACATATTCATTGAATGCTAAAGAATATGTAGCCAGTGACATTGGCAGTCGATAGGATAAGGATAAGGATAAGCCCGGGCTATGCCATGAGGGGAGCCCGTCCTGTGTCGACTAATGCTGACTCGCTCACGTGTGTCACCTGGTGCTGACTCGGCTGAACCTAGTCCTTACCCAGCCACAGCAGTAACCTCTGGGCGACAATTGCAACTTCTCGCACCTGGGCGGGGCGCGAACCAGTCCTCAACTGCAGATTGAAGCTTGGTTGTGTATAAGGGATGTATTTTGGTATTGTAATGGTAAGGGATTGATGAAGATCATGGTTCGCATAGTTTTCTTTTTTCTTTTTGAGATTTGTTTCCTTGAACAACTCTGGTGAGAGAGTTAGAGATCTTTTTGAACAGAAGAGATCATGGTTCACATAGATCTATTTACTTCAATAACACTGGTAAGAGAGCTAGATATCTTTTTGAAAAGAAAAGTTACTGTTATGTAAAACGTTTAAAAGTTGGATATGTCACAATGCAACTTTGTGTATCCAGTGCCACGACCCAAAAATAAAACATGGAGTTGTAACTCTAAGGTAAATGTATCCTGAATATAAAATTCCCAATAAAATATGAGCATGACTGAAATAAGAATACAATGTTCAGTGGTCAAAAGAAAAAAATAAGTTGAATGGCGAGGGAGAAGCAGGGGGAGTAACTGGTACACCATAACAATAATAACAATGCAAATAAAGTACATTAGCACAGAGAGTAAAAAAACTTCTGTGATTACCCGAGTGAAGTCTCCCATGCGGTCTAGATCAAAGGTCAGGTCGCCAAGATAATGCTGGTAATAAATTCTACAGGATCTGGACCTTCGGGTCCGACCGCCATGCCGATGGGGCCGACGACGGAGTTCTCTCGTAGGGCGTCAAGCAGGTCTTCAGTGCTAGTAGAGAGACCAAAAAACAATACACAGTGATTTTCCCAGAAGACCAATTATCATAAATTATTCAGTCTAATCTTTTTACACTATATTTACCTTTTGAATTCCTTGTTTGTTTGTTTGTTTTTGTATTTTTATGTACCGAAACACCAGAACGAAACTAACGTTGTGTCATAAGAGCCCCGTCGTCTCTTGTGATGCCAGACATAATATTCACGTGATGGAACTCTCCGTCACGCGTCAGACGCGCGGGATCATCGGGCAGGAAAGCGCCGTCATTGCGAGGGTACTACAGGCAAGAGGAATCATTTCTGAGGATTACAGTAAAAGTGATAAATTTGCATGTCAGGGATAGTGACTGATAAGAGATATCACGGGCCATAACTATCACCCTTTTTAATGCAATATGCTCCCTCAAAGAGTGTTTTCTGTTTACCATAAAATCCTGGAGACTGGCGGCCAACCTGTTGGAAACAAGCAAGAATCTCCTGGCTGTCGAGGCCTTCTGCGCAGCCGACGGATTCGCACACTTCCTCCGTCACAGATCTGAACTGCTCTCTGTAAGCTCACGGCGCCAAGGCTGACCCAGAATGCATGATGGCGCATGAGAAGAGACCTAATGAGAAATGAAAACATATTTTTTTATGCAGTTTGTGTGTGTATGGTAAGATATTGTAATGTAAATGTCAGTTCACATCATTGGTGTAAATGACAGACTATTTGAGTTGAAAATAAAACAACCATAGCACAAAAACAATGTTTTTTATAAAGGTTATACCGTACTATTATAGTGTTGATTATGATTATGATCATGACTATAATCATTATCATTATGATAATTATTATAATTATTATGGTGAATAACTCCACTTTTGACCTGGGCGACAGCATGTTCAGGTGGAAGGAGGCGCCCCCCGCGCTCTCCCCGAAGATGGTGACCCTGTCGGCGTCGTCCCCGAAGCTGTGGATGTCCTGCACCCAGCGGAGGGCCATGACCTGGTCCTTCATCCTGAAGTTTCCCGGCATCACTTCATCCTCCGTGGACAAGAGAAACGAGAAACGAAGATTTCCACAAATCCCTAGGAGGAAAGACAACAGAAAGACGTCACAAAATGAAAAAAAAAAAATTATATCTACACGGGAATCTGAACTGAAATCACATATAACTGAAGCTACATTTTTTTACCACTCACCCATGATGCCGAGTTTGTACTACAAAGATGCAGTCTTTCTATGTTATATAACCGGTACATCCCCTACTTACTTTTGGCGTGAACACGTTGAAGTAGAGACAGTCCTCATTGCCGTACAGCTCCTCTGGGCCCAGAACGACGCCCATGGCAGAGAGGTCGAAACGCACTTGGAGGCAAGTCAGGGTCATCTCGGACCCGTCCCGCACGCCCTCCCAACTCTCTGCCCTCACCGGGTCCTGTGGGGGATATGCTGAGGTGACTAGCCGGTCAGACACATCAAGGAGCGCTTAACAAAACAGATCGTGAAAATCGTGACTCGATGATCTTCAATCGCAACGGTAATAACCATCGTGCTGTAACACGAAGTTTGTATGACAAGAGAGAGAGAGAGAGAGAGAGAGAGAGAGAGAGAGAGAGAGAGAGACAATAAAAAGTCTGACCAGGTCTGACCAGAGTCCGTGGGTTCTGTTCTCATATCCGAGCATTAGGAACCGATCCCCATTTTCTATGCAAAAACACGTGCATCTCTTCCTCCGCAATGAAATAAGCAAGGGAACACCTGTCACGACCGAGCCTGGATGAAGGACGAATCTCAGCTGCAACTTCCCCTCCTGGTCAAATTTCAGGGCTACAAACAAACGCAAGTTCGCAAGTGACTTTTTCTGCCGTTTGTGTTTATTTACATGGGAGAGGCTACATTTTTTGTCCAGCACTATGAATTTGGTCTCGATTCATTTCCAGAAAGATTGTCTATAAAACACATTCCGGAAGGTAATTGAATATCTAATGCCAAGTCTGGAATTATCTTTTGAAGCCTTTCGGTAGTTTACTAGATATACCTCCTGACTATTCACTTATTTATGTGCACAATTATGTATACCTATAACCTGCAACGTTTCTGAAAAATTGTATACTTTGCATCATTTTTCCCTCTGTTTCCTTCCTGCTTACTACATTTTTCTCTGTAAGTTTCTACACTGCATAGATTTCAAAACAAATTTGTGAGGTAAGAGTTAAGGGAATATAAGGATGAATATTACAGACTGTCTGTATCCCTGTTTCCAAAACTCTAAGCAAAATGTAAAGAAAAGACTGGTGTCCTTAAATGAAGATTTTTTTTTATATAAACAAATGGTAGTTACTTTCTTCAAAGACCAATAATTATAATTTCTGCTTTGTTTTAGCGGGAGACTTCAGGAAACCATTTGTCTTTCGAGTGATTTTATCTCGATCACACAATGTTGCTGGAAATCATTCATTTTCGCCCAACTTGAATATCTTTCCCTATGAGAATAGTGCACTTTTCTTTTCTTTTTTACGTAAAAGAGCACAATCTACCAGTCTGCATCCTGTCTAAGTTTGCGAGCTCCTCTGGGAAACTGACATGAAATAACAGAATGGTTAATTGTGAATGGTTAATGGCAAAACAAATGTGCTAGACATCTAAGGTCGTGTAGCTCTACTGTACGCACTGTAAGTATGGCTCAGATCTAAAAGGCGAATATCAACAAGCAAAGGTTGACAGTTCAAGTTTGTTTGTTTTTATGTCAGAGAAAAGTAGAGTTTTGTTAGGGATAGTCATAAATCTGGGTTTTTGTAATTCCAAGGTGGAGGATGAATGAATGTTTCATTTTATGACTCTTAGTTTCTCTCTCTCTCTCTCTCTCTCTCTCTCTCTCTCTCTATCTATCTATCTATCTATCTATCTATCTATCTCCCTCTCTCTCTCTCTCTCTCTATCTATCTATCTATCTATCTATCTATCTCCCTCTCTCTCTCTCTATCTATCTCTATCTATCTATCTATCTATCTATCTATCTTCTTCATCTATCTCTCTCTCTATCTCTCTCTCTATCTATCTATCTCTCTCTCTCTCTCTCTCTATCTCCCTCTCTCTCTCTCCTCTCTCTCTCTCTCTCTCATCTCTATCTATCTATCTATCTATCTTCTTCTCCTCTCTCTCTCTCTCTCTCTTTCTCTCTCTCTTCTCTCTCTCTCTCTCTCCTTTATCTATCTATCTATCTATCTATATCTATCTATCTATCTCCCTCTCTCTCTCTCTCTCTCTCTCTCTCTCTCTCTCTCCTCTCTCTCTCTCTCTCTCTCTCTCTCTCTCTCTCTCATTCCTTCCTTCTTTCTTTCTTCCTCCCTCCCTCTCACCTTCTTTCCTCCTTTTAGTACAAACTTGAGCCTGAGTTCCCCCAGGGCCTGGCTTGGCGAAGGGGCCACCGCCACCGCGGGCGCGGCGTCGCGATCCGCCACGCCCGCCGGCGCCAGAACCGCCATCGCTACGAGCACAGGCAACATTTGGGCGCTGAAAGGAAAATGGAAAAGTTGTTATTACTACTGATACTAATATTATTAGCATTATCCCTACTACTGTTAGTCTCAGTATTATCAATGTGAT
>NC_051399.1:1236287-1258833 GCF_015228065.2 Penaeus monodon
TCATCCTGGGTTGGACGTGGTGAGGATTTCTTATCCGAGATGATACGTTCAGGATGGAGGATTTTGTTCACTTTCGTCGGCAGAGAAGCGTGGAAATCCCGCACCTGAGGAAAGGAAATGTCAAAATTAGGGAATGTGAAAGCTCATGAATGGATTTTCGGATAGGTTGGTAATAGTATCTATACATGAATATAAAACTGCCTATCCAAAAACATTCAGTAGGTTTTCAAATGTCCTAGAGGTTTAATCTGGATTTTTAAGTTGACATTATTCATTCATTCAACTCCTAATGGATTAGTTACAATATCTGTATCATTACATAGGCAATGCATAATTCAGCAGATAGATAACAGTGCATGAAATTCTGGCTAATCATGTAAACGAGCTCATTTACCTCCTGTCGCTGGTCGGCCTCCATGATGGGCGAGGGCTTGAGGGCGAGGTAGCGGAGGTCGTCCTCGGTCGCCGCCTCCCACTTGAACCCTAGGGAATCGTCGGGGGTCGGATTGCTGAACGGGGAAGGGGGGGGTGCTTAGGTGATGTAATTATATAAGTATTTCTTTATTTGTACAGAACTGTAAAAACATATATATTTGTACAAACATGTAATGACATAAACTTCTGAGTAGAGGCAATACTATCCTAAATGCTAATCCCTTATTGTTCCTTCATAATAGATACACATTCAGAACACTTAAACCTTTATGTATATTTTGTCGGTAATGGTTTGTTGGAATTATATTTATTGGGTAACATGTCACAGGGCTTTGTGCCCGGGGGGCAATGCGGTTAATTCACAGTTGGGAAATAATAAGTTGAAAAATAGTATGTAGTATCACTGGTCTATTTTCCAATAAAACACTCATACACATTTCAAAGGCCTGTTACACACACACACACACACGCAATAGTCACCCCGTAGCAGCGAAGTTGGTCCACAGAGTCGTGACGACGTCCCTGAGGCGGAGGTCGTCTTGGCTCCGCAGGTCCGTGGGACGGCCGGCCAGGTGGTCGGGGGCGAGGAGCGGACCGCCGGCGAACAGGTAGTACAGGTCGTCAGCGTGAGGAATCCCTGAGGAAGTTGAGAAAAAAGAAAGATATTTTTATCCAAACTTCTTTCATATATTATGTCAAATTGGGCTAACATACACTTGGAAATTATAGTCAGTGTATTCTGAAAGGTATAAAGAGAAAGAAAAAATAGATCTGGTCTCTTTCCCAGCAAAAGGAAAATCAGAGAAATAAATCACAAAGACATTAAAGGATATATCTTTAATTAATTACCATGCTTGTATACATCCACAATATTTACAAGACAGAAAGTGCGAATGTAAAAACCAATTTCCAAACAACTCACAGTGACGCCCTTTGTCTGTCTCTAAGAAATCTCCAAAAGACAATTCAGCTCGGTGCTTGAGCTCGTAGCGGTAGGTTTCAATGCCAGGAACCCGTGCATGGTAGAGGGTCGTCAGGTCATTTGGTATCACGAAAGTGTAGTCAGTATACAGCTAGAGATTGGAGCTTTGGTTATATAATAGACAAAGCTTAGTGTTGTGACCTTTCGTAAGTATTTAAGGCCATAGTTCCTAAGTTACTAATAGCAGTGGTGAGCATGAGGGGCACACTTGTGCATAGTTTCCAAAAGCAAGACTTGTCAGTATACAACAATGTTTTATTTACGTCAAAACATTCAAAATCAAATCAGTTTGAGAATAAATATCGTAGGTAAGGAATTCAGATTACAATACAAACGAGAATGAAATTGTCAAAGGTCAAAAGTCAAACCAAGTTGAATAGAAGATGATGAGAAACGAGTACATGGTGAGGCAGGAGGAATTATAATTAGGTTATAAGCAAACTTCATGAGCAGAGGGAAAAAAAAAGCTTGATTACCCGTGTGAGATCTTCCATACGGTCTAGATCGAAGGTCAAGTCGCCGAGATAGTGGTGGTAAACCCTGGTGCTAAACTCGATGGGATCTGGGACTTCGGGTCCGACCATGATGCTAACTGGGCCGACGACTGAGAAGTTCTCTCGCAAGGCATCTAGCTGGTCTTCGCGGAGTAACAAGGCTGTATTGAAGGTGAAAATACTAGACTGTTCAAGAGTAATGTTTCTGTAGAATCTTTCAACTAAATTTGTCATCATTTTCAACTGGGTTTAGCCCTTGAATTCCCTACTTGTACAGCCTGATATGTGTAAAATAGCAGAGGGAAAACTAACATTGTGTTACAATGGCTCCATCGTCTCTTGTGATCCCCCTAGATTCCCCCCATGGGGGAACTCCCCGTTCGATCAGCGCGCGGGTCATCGGGCAGGAAATCACCATCAATGCGAGGAGCAGTTACCATTGGCAAGACGAACCATTTCTGAGGCAACACATCATAAACTTGTTATGTTACATGTTATGGGCAGTGATTGATTAAGGAATACGCCTTTTTAAAGCAGCCATTCATTATAATTCATTTCAGAGTATCTTTGGCTTACCAATAAATCCTGGAAGCTGGCAGCCAACCTGCGGCCATCCGTCTGCTGGAGACAGGTAAGAATCTTCTGACTACTGAGGCCTTCGCCGCAGCCGAGATTTGTCATTCCTCTCCCAAAGATTTATTTTTTTCCCCGGGGGTGACCCACGTGCCAAGGGGCCGGGCCCCCCAACTGCATGATGACCCAAGAAGGGCCAAATGCACAAAAAAAAAATTAAAATGTTAGCTGTAAAAAGGGTCTGTAACCTAATGTTTTTGTGAGTTGACATCACATTTAAAAACAATGCCTTTGTCCAAATACCTAAACACCAGGGTTTTTACAGCCTATACACATGTGATGCCCTTCTGTCAAGACTGGTAAAGGGACGGGTCAAGATTCTAACTCTGGAAAAAAATTTGCAATTCATTATTTATTTCGCGTCCGTGTATATAGGGTTTTTTCATATTCTTATAGAAGTTTGTCTTAAACTACCGGGTTTTTGTTGCTATATTTGGGAGTTGGCGTAGTTTAAAATTAAAAAAAAAAATGCCTTTCTCTTTTTCTTTTTTGAACATACATTTGCGTCATGAAATAACTTGTAATAATGGTTTTCTTTTCTTTCCCCCAAACGTGCCATACTGAAAAGGATTTTTTTCCCACTTCATCTGCAGTGGTTTCTCTCTGGGGTAGTCAGGTAGACAGGTGAAAGATATGTTTGTTTTTTTCTGATTTTGACTTGATCCCGATTTAGACAAAGATGGATTTGCATTCCCACAAAAACTCCTCATCACATCAAGGGGGTACGCCGCGGGGGGGCATGGCCGCATCCCCCTTCGCTTCCCTAGGGATCCCCAGGGGAGTCTCCCGGCAGGCACTGGCCCTCTCTAAATTTTTCGCACAGGTCTCGTGGGCCCAGCCCTGATCTCCTAGGTCTCCCACAGGTCTCCTCCCCAGGGGTTTTCTCGCGGGGGGCAAACCCGATGGGAGGGGCGTCAAAAGGGAAACGGCTAGGTGGCCAATGCCTGATTGGCGACCCCGATTATACAAGTAAAAAGGTTTCCCTGCCAGTCTCCCGGGGGTAACCCCGTTGGCCGGGTTTCCCGCCATGATCCCGGCGGAAAGGGACTTTTTAAAGGCTCAAACGAGACCCAAAAACCTGGGTGCATCCAGGTTTCACGTCCATAAGCAAAAATGGCAGTATCAAGGCCTTTAAGCTGAGCGGTCCCCTTCTGCTAGGTAAACCCAAAAATCTCCAAAAGCCTTGTTGATGAGTTCATGGGCTCCTGTTCCGACCAATCCTCCTGACTTCCTGGTCGACACCCAGAGATTGGCTACCCTACCAAAAGGGATGTAAAACTTTCTGTAAATTTAACGTCCTCGCCCCAAGCATGGTCGCTGAAACGGTTCCCCTAAAAGGCCCCCCAAATCCTGAATCTTGCTTGGTCCTGGAACCTCAGACCTAGGGGCTTGCCTCATTGCTAAAAGCATCAAAGCCCCAAAGTGACTCCCGACTCATAGGATGGGAAAATCTCGGCAAAAATCAAAGGGCTAGACCTTAATATTTCCTAGGTTGCTCCCATGACTTTGGGGAAACTCTGCCATTTCCTCCCTACAAGTGTTAAAAGTGTTGGTGCAAAACACGCCTTGCCTCAACCCCCGAATTAACGGGAAAAAGGGTTTGACATACCCCCCAACTTTACGCACTTCATACCATAAGAGGGTTTTTATCGGCCATATCGGCCGGAATTCCCCCAGCCTCAGGTTCCTAGCGATTTCCCTATCACCGGTCAAAAGCCTTCTTTAGGGCGATGTGGCGGAGCCCCCCGACCAAAATCAGCGGCGTTCCCAATTACTCGATGCGCTAGTATCGGGGTTTTTGGGACTTGCCAGGATAAATCCAGATACCGCTCTCTGATGCCTCAGTAGGTGGTTGGGATCCATTTCGAAGAATGTGGGAGAGAAACCTCCTGGGATTTGAGCAGTGTAATGCCACGGTGTTGCTACAAACCCAAACGATCCCCTTTTTCCCCTTTCCCGAGGGGTGACCACGCCCCCCCGGTCAGGGGGTGGTACAGACTGCCGGCAGTCAGGCTGTATGCAGGCCCCGAGCCCTAGGGTTCACCCCCGCTTTTTGCTTCACGGGATTCACATTTCCTGCAGCTTTCCCACTCTTCACTTGGAAAATTTCCCTCCTAACCTCGTTTTTGGGGAGGTTCCTCGCTGAGGGTGGGTCCGCCCAAGGCACGCGCTCGCTTGCATCCAGCTAACTGTTTGGGGGGGCCACCCGGGACAACTGTTCAAATACTCAGCCCAAAAGTTACGAACCCCCACATGATTGAGGATCCTTCCCTCCCTATCGGACGCAGTCACTGTGAGGGGGGCTTTAGGGTCTTTTCTCAGGGTTGGGAGGCGGGCGAAATCATTTTCCAAGAAAAAGGCCTTCGACCTCCCCAGCAAAATTCCTGAGAAACTGTTCCTTGTCCCTTCTCCCGTGTCCCGGCCCCACGCACCCTGGAACGACGCAAGACTTGATTCCCATTCACGAGCCTTGCGCACCTTCAGTGGGGCCCCTAAGTCTCCAGGGAGATGGAAATTTTGCCCTTGCCTTGGGCATCGCCCAAAGGTGGGTTTTCGCCTCCGGGGGCCGGGGGGACGAGTAAGTCTTGTTCCAATCCCCCCCGCATTTGCCCTCCCAGGGGAACCCCAGCCCGCCTACTTTCTGGGGGGGAAGGCAACACCCCTCACCCGCATTTCCTTTTTTTAAAAAAGTTGCCAGAGGGTCTTTGGGGGGGAGGACTGGGAAGGCCCCTTCCCCCGAGCCGCCCCATTTTCCCCAGGGTGGGTAGGGGGGAGAGTTTGGGATGAAACCAGAGCGTGTCCACACGCGGTGGGCCAAAATCCTACCTCTGGGGGCCTCCTGCTGCTCCGAGATCCCCCACAGATTTTGCCTGGGGCCCAAGGTGCCCATTCCTTGGGGGGTAGAGGAGGCACTGCAGAAGTTTTGATGGAGGGCTGTGACCTGGCAGGGGGATTTATGCAAAGTGCCCCTTTTTTCCAAAAAAAAAAACTATAATTCATAATATTTCCTCAGTTCCACATTGCCCGTTATATTCTATCCGTCACTAAAGGGGCAATTTATAACAGTCTTATAACTTCGTATAAAAGACTGCTTTTCCTGATAGAAGCATTTATTCTCTTGTTGGTCATTACTGCTGTTTTTATGATTATGAATAATACTTTATCTGAATGTGTGAAGGGGCTGTGATGACCTTTACCTTTACCCTTTTTACTTGGGGGAAGCATGTGCAGGGGGCCCCAGGCGCCCCCCCCCGCCCCCCCGAAATGGGACCCCGTCGGCTCGCCCCCGAAGGTGGATGTTGTCCTGCCCCAGCGGAGGGGCCTGACCTGTCCTTCATCCCAATTGCCCGGCATCACCTCTCCTCCGTGGAAAAGAACCTGCAGAGAAAGGGACGTTTTAGGGGAATAATCAGAAAAAATCCCAACCCCAAAGAAAATTTACCAGGGTTCAAAATATATTATATATTAAAATATTTATATATTATTAAAAATTATATATTATATATATTTTTGCATTTCCCGGGAAATCTGAAATGAATTCGTTGACTGCTTTATCACTACCACCCTTACCCAGTCTGTACTGCACAATACGCACAATGTCGGGGGTTATGAGGACGTAGGGGAGGTACCGTAGCGCCCCCGGCGAAAAACCTCCCCGTGGATCCAACATTACGGGGGCTCTCAGCAGTTCAGCTCTCTATTAAAATTTCCCCCGAAAAAAGCGAAAAATGACGCTTAAGAAAAAAAAAAATAAATAAAATAAAAGAAAAAATAAAAAACCACACAAAGGAAAAAAAAAAACACTTTCCACCCTTACCCCCTTACGTCCATTAAAAAGGGAAACCTACCTTGGCTGAAGCCTTTTCGGGGTAGGGGCAGTCCCCCTCCCGTTAGTTCCCCCGGGGGTCATGGTGACCCCATGACGGGGGGCCCCAAAGGGCCGAGGGGGGCACGGGGAGGGTTTCTGGGCCCCCGCCCCGCACGCCCCCCCAGCTCCCCGGGCCTTTCCCCGGGTCCTAAAAAGAAAACGTTCAGCGTAACTAAAAAGCCCCCCCGGTTTTAATTTCCCTCTGTACAGTGATCGATGGGTTGGGCAGTTTCCTTAAATGTCTAGCTTCTGTGAATATATAGACCCTGTTATTATCTTCAAAGAAGCATATACATTTTTGTATATACAGGGAAGACATGCCGCGCAAAAACACAACCCAAAACCAAAACCACACCACACACCATACATTTCCATTTTCCCTTTTTAAAAAACACGTCTACTTTCTTTCCTTCATTCCCCAACCTTAGCCTGATTTCCCCCAGGGGCGGCCTGGCAAAGGGGGAGCCGAAAGTAGCGTGGATTTTTTCCCCTTGGGAGGTCTCCGTCCGCCCCCCCCCCCCCCCCCCCCAACCGCCCCGGGGGGGGGCGCCGCGTCCACCACCCCGGGCGGGCCCCAAAAACCGCCCCCTACGAGAAAAGGGCCCAAAATTTTGGGCGCTGGGGGAATTGGAAAATTAATGTTTATTAGCACCGTTTACTGTTGTTAAAAAAAAATTTTTAAAAAATTACTATTGCTTGCTTATAAACGAACCCAAATAAAGGGAAAGCGAAAAAACCGTTTAATGTTTCTTTCCCTTTTCTGATTGCTTTATCAAAGGGTTTGGCGCTTACGAGATTAAAAGAGTGATTTTGGGAAATCTTTTTGGGGTAAAAATTTTGACCCCTTTTGTTCGGAATACCGAACGGGGCAAAAAAGAGTGTTCTGAAAAATGCCATCTTTCTATCACGATGACCGTTTAAACCTTCTTGGGTTCCCTTTAAATTGTCTTTTTTAAATCAGCTTTTCAAAACCATGTTTTCTGAATAAGTTCATTATTTTGAAGAAATAAAAGTTTCCTTTTGATTTATGACAATCCGCGTTTTTTTGGGTTTTTTTTATCTTTCTCCCCCCTTCCTCTCTCTCTCTCTTCTGTCTCTCTCTCTCTTCTCTCTCTTTCTCTTTCTCTCCTCTCTCTCCTCCCCCCTCTCTCCCCCCCCTTCTCCTTCTCTCTCCTCCTTCTTCCCCCTCTCTCTCTTTCCATGGCTTTTACAACCACACACCACACGACACACCCCACTACAAAACCACAAACACACACCACACACACCCCCACACCCAACACACACCCCAACACAACACCCACACACACCCACCCACCCCACCAAAAAACGAAAAAATAAATCCCCACACCAACACCGCCCCTTTTATGCGCACTAAAAATTGCATTTTAAAGCACACAAGACGGGTGTACCTGCTTTTTTTTTTGCAGTCAAGGTTAAAAACAATATGCAATTCAAGCTTCTGTCAGGGGCCGGGAATTTTTGAAATCAAAAATAGCGGGTTTAAAAGGGCGATTCTGGACTTTCCATACTTCAAACAGCAAAAAACGGAGAGTTTATGAACTTATTATCCTCAAATTTGGTGTTTGAGGGTTTTCAAATTAAAAGCGGAAAAAAGTTAAGAAACTTTGGGGGAAAGAAAGGGAAAAAACAAATAAGGCAAAAAAAGGTTTTTATTTCCCCAAATGCCCAAATTCTTTGAAGGCGGTTTTTTGCCCCGGGCCCCCCCCCCCCCGAAAGCGAGAAGAGGGGCCCCCCCCCCCCAATTGCAACCCCCAGGGAAAGCCCCCCTTCAAATCCCCTCCCCCCCCCCCTTTTGAATTTGGTTAATTTTCCCCTGGCCCCTTCCCCCCTTCCCCCTGCTTTCCCCCCTTTTTCCCCCGGCCCCCTTTCCCCTTTGTTCTTTTTCCTCCGTTTTTTCCCCCCCCGGTTTTTCCTCCTGTTTTAACCATTTCCCTTGTTACATTAAACCCCCCCTTTTTTCCTGCGCTTTATAATTTTTTCTACCCCATCAGTTAAAACCAATTTTTGGTACTGTTTTACCCCCCCCCGCTTGCCCCCCCCCCCCTCCCCCCTCTCCCCCTTTTTCCCCCCCCCCGGCTTTTTGTTTACCTTTTTTTCCAAAAAAAACCCATTCTTGGGGGTAGGAAATCTTTAAAATTTTTGATTCTGTTTTTAAAAATTTGGAATTTTTTTTCACCCCATTATAATTTAAAACTAACGGTACGTTAATTATGGGCCAAAATTAGAAAGCAATGTACCCATATATAATGCCTTTTTCGTTTTTAAAAATTTACAGTTTTTTATATTTTATTAGTCTTGCGTTATCGCTACAAAAAACCAAAGTACATTATTTTTTATATTAATCGCAAAATAATATTATAAAAAGGGGGGGTTTTAGAAAGTAATAAAGCCAGAAATGAGTAATAAAACAATAAAATAAAAAAACTGGGTAATCCGTAATAAAAGTACTAAAAATTTGATTAAAAATAAAATTGTAAATACAGAATTTAAACAGTACCAAAATTTAAGAAAAATTTTTTTAGGTAATAGGTAAAAAATTTTTTAATAAAATTAATTTTTGGTTTTAATAAGCAAAATTAGTAAATATTTTTGGGAATTAAAATATATTGGAAAAAATTTTAACGGGGCTTTTACCCCAACCCCCAAAAAGTGCTTGTAATTGATTTGAAAAATTAATTCTAAAAAAAAAACCCTTTTTACCAAATTATATTAAAAGTAGTGATGATTTATTAATTTTTTAAAATTAGGGTGGTATAAACGTTTTGGTTTTTGGGTTTTCTTTTATTTATCTTTGGGGTATGGGGGCCCTTTATCAAAAACTCCCCATTTTGTTTAATTAAATATAAATCATTATCAAAATTTTTTAAATTATTAACATTCCTTTATTGTTTATTCATTTTTTTATTATATTTTATGTTATAATTCCTTTTTTTTTTAAATATTATTATATTATCCATTATCTTTACCTAACCAAAATTTTTATGTTCACCCCTAAATTTAACTTTCCTTTTTTTTAAAAAAAATTTCCCTTTTAAAACTATTAAAACTTTTTTTTAAAAAAAACCATTTTGATTATGGGTTAAAAAAAAAGGGGGAAACATCCACGGGGTTAAATTAAAAATTAAAACCTTTTCAAAAAAAAGCCCCCCAGTTTTTTCAGGGGAAGGAAAGTTAAATTACAAAGGTTAAGTCAAACCAATGGGGTAAACCCTTTTAAAAACAAAAAAAAGTTTTGTCTTTTTAATTAAAAAGGGCAAGTCAATATTTTAAAAAAGGAAAAAGCCAAAATATTAAAAAAAAAAGGGGCCTAAATTAAAAAAAGAAAAATACTTATAAAGGTAGGCATTTTACTTAAAATGGCAAGTATATACTTGAGATTAATTTTATATTATTTAAAAAAAAAGGGGTAAAAAATTTTTAACTTAAAAAAGGTGGGTTTCATAAAATTTAAAAAGGGAAAAAGTCAACCCCGGAAAAAAGGGAAAAATCATTTTCAAGGGAAATTCGGGGGATTTTAAAAAAGGTTTAATTTTCACATATTTTTTCCAAAAGGGAAATCAAAATTTAAAAAAAGAAATTTCATTAATATTTAAAAAAGGAAAGTCAATCCCCCTTAAAAAAGGCTTTTTCCAATATATTTCCCAAAAAAGGTAAGCACAAATTTTCCATAAAAAATATTCCCCAAAAAGGGTCAATAATACTTCAAAAAGGAAATCTTTTTTCCCAAAAGCACCCCCTTTGGGGAAAAAAACCCCTTTAAAACTTTTTATCAAATTTTTTTAAACTGATAGCGTTTAAAACATTCGAATCTCCAGTCGAGGCCCTTTTTGGGCCCTTTATCCCCGGGATGTTTATTCGAAAATTTGAAAAGGATTAGGTAAAATCGCGAAAACGTTTTGGGATTCCGGGGTCGAGAATCAAGAGACTGAGAAGCCAAATAAAAAAAAAAAAAAAAAAAAAAAAAAAAAAAAAAAAAAAAAAAAAAAATTTATTTTATAATATATTTATATATTATATATATATAATATTTTATAAATTACTTTAAAATTTTTAATATATATATAGGTTTATTTTAAAAAATCTTTTGGATAAAATAAGGCTAAGTACCTAAAACAGACAGCCAAGTCTTAGTAGTCTTTAATTAAAATCCTTTTTAAAAAACCCCCTCTCTTTTCTCTTCTCCCCTCTCTCTCTTCTCGTCTTTCTCTCTCTTCTCCTTCTCCTCTCCTCTCCTCTCTCTCTCTCTCTCCTCTTTCCCTCGCCTTTTCTCTTTTTAAATTAAAGATAAATAAAATTAAAATAAACAAAAGTAAAGGGGTTTCCTTTCCCCCTTTTTAAACCTGAAAAAAAACTAAAAAACCACAACAGAGCATTACCCCTTTTACCGGGCTTATCCAAAATTCAAAAAAAAATCATTTTAAAAAAGGAAAAATTCAATGGGGGAAAAAAAAAAGAAAAATATCCCTCGAAAAAAGCAGCCTGAAAAGGTGGCCCACAAATGGAGAATTCGCTTGCAACGCGAACGGCAGGGGACGAAAACAAGGAAAATGTCCCTCCCCCGGGGTTAAAACCAAAAAAATGAAAATTGACTTTTTCCTTAGAGTATTCTAACGGCTGTTATCATAAATAAAAGAAGGGAATTTTGGTTTTACTTCTGGTATTTATAACTAATAGTAACAATTAAAATAACTATGTATCTAGTTATATCTGGTACTTTACAGTGCACTCTCGTTGGCTAAACGTGATGAATAAAGATCCCTTTTTAGACCCCGGGAAAACTGTACGGGTATTTCACGTTGGGTTTTTTTTTGTACATTTTTTTTGAAAACTATTTTATTAATAAAAATATAAAAAGGGATCCAAAAAAAAGACAAACCCAAAAAAAAAAAGAAATGAAAAAAAAATACAAAATTTGCAATGGATATCAAAGCGGCGAAGTTTAACTCGGATGTTGCCAACTAGGATTTTCATCAAGGATGGGGCTCCCGTGTAAAAAATTTCCTTTAATTTGGTAAAGGGGTCTGTGTGGAGGCATCAAAACAAAAGGACGAAGGCGCAGGGAAATTTTTAGCCAATACCTACATATATACATAAAAATATTTATATAATAATATATATATAATATATATATAATAATTAATATATATATATATAACTGTATAATATATATAATTTTATTATATAATACCCCACACCACACACACCACACACCAAAATATTATTTTTATTATATAATTATATATCTATATATAATTATTATATATATATATTAATTTTATTAATGTTTTTATATATTTATATATAATTTATATTCTATATATTATATTTTATTAAAAATTATCTTTTATATAATTTAATAATACATTTTAAAATTATCCAAAATTTTATAATTTACATTTTTAATAAAATATATATATTATTATATATTTTTATATATATATATATATATATAATTATATATAAATATAATATATATATCTATATATATAAAATATATATTTTTATATATATTATTTATATAAAAAATATAAAATTTATTAAAATATATACCCCTATAATATATATATATATATAATATAAAAATTTTATATATATTATATTAAAATATTAGAATTATAAAATTTTTTTTATTTAAATTATATATTTAAGATTTTTATATATATTATTATATTTTATAAAATTTTAAAAAAAGTCTTTTAAAATAAAAATATATTATATAATATTTATATAAAAATTTATATATATATTAGATATTTTAAATAAAATTATATATATATATTATATAATATATAATATATTTAAACAAAATATATATATCTATATATATATATATAATAATAATTATATATTTTAAAAAATATATTTATTAATATTATATTATATTATATATAATTTATATATATTTTTATTAAAAAAATTATATTTTTTTTTTTTATTTTATATTATTCTATATTAAAATTTTATAATACACTTTTTATTATATAAAAATTTTATATATATATAAATATATAAATATTTTAATATATTATATATTATATTTTTAATATTTGGGGTTTGTTGATTTGTGTTGGTGATAATTTTTTTTAAATAATATATACCTTAAATATTAAAATAGATTTTAAAAAAATTATAATAAAAAACAAAAATTTTTAATATATAAATTATCGAATTGTAATTTATTTTTTAAAGGGAAGTTTTTCCTGTTTTTGGTTAGTTTGTTGATTTCCTCCCTCACAGAACCCCTTTAATTAAGGTAGTTTTAAAAAATGACCCGAAAAAATCCAAGTTTTAAAAATCCGGTTTAAAAATTCGGGCTTTGAAAACTCATTGCAAATTTTGTAAATTTTTTTTTTTTCATTTTTTTTTTACTTTGGGTTTTTTTCCGAATCCAAATTTTTCTTTTTTAATTTAATAATGTTTTAAAAATTTAATGAAAAAAGCAACCCTTTTTTTGGTTAACAGGCCGGTTATGGACATTTTATCTTTCCCTTTTTTGCCCCCGGGTTTCAACGAAAATTTCCCAAAATTTAACCCTTTTATGTTTTTTTAAGGGTTTTTCTTTTTTATAATTTTCCCGGAAACCCAAATTTTTTTTTTTTTATGGAAAAACAGGTTAGAAATTTTGGGGAAAAAATAATCTTTTTGGTTCCGGGGAGGTTTTTTTTTTCCGGTGGTTAAAGGAACCTTTTTGGGGCCCCCCTTTTTTTCGTTTTTTTATTTTTTTTTTTTCCATTAATTTTTTTTAAAGGGAACGGAGAGGGGAAAGGGGAAAAGGTGAGAGGAGTAAGGCCGGGGAGAAACCCGGGGAAAGAGAAGGACCCCAGGAAAAAAAGAGAGAGGAGAGAAAGGGGGGAGAGGGGGAAAAGAGAGGGAGAGAAGGGGTTTTTTAACGGATTTTTAAATTAGATAGAAAAGATTAGGGAGGTGGGAAAGGAAAAGGGAAAAAATTTTTTAACCCAAAGGGTTATTAGATCTAACTTTTTTTTACTAACCCCTTTTTTTAAAAAATTTTTTATTATAATATTTTATTATTATATAAAATAATATAAAAATATATATATATATTACTATTTTATTATATAATATATTTTTTTTTTTTTTTTTGTTTTTGTTTTTTTTTTTTTTTTTTTTTATCGGCTTCTCAGTCTCTTGATTCTCGACCCCGAATCCGAATCGTTCTCGCTGATTCACCTAATCCTTTCCCTTTCACTCTTACGTTAATTAGCATCGGTGATCACTGGGCCAAAGCGGTCCTCGACTGGAGATTTCGACTGATAAGCGCTATCAGTTTAACCTTCGATAACAAGTTAATAGGCGTTTATCTCGCAGGGGGTGCTTTGGAAATATATGACTTACCTTTCGAAGTATATGACTTGCCTTTTTAAGTATATGATTTACCTTTGGAAATATGTGACTTACCTTTTTAAGTATATGACTTACCGTTCGAAGTATATGACTTGCCATTTTAAGTATATGACCTACCTTTATAAGTATATACTTGCCTTTTTAAGTATATGGCTTACCTTTATAAGTATATGACTTATCTTTATAAGTATATGACTTGCCTTTAAAAGTATATGACTTACCTTTTTAAGTATATGACTTACCTTTCGAAATCTAGGGCTTACCTTGATGTGCATTGCTTCTCAACCCTTTGTATTTTCCCATTTCATTTCCTTCATATCCTGATTAATCAAAATGCCTCTTTTTTACAAAAGTGTAAAAGGAATTTTAATGTTAATGACAGTGATGATAATGATAAGTTATAATATTAATAATTATGAAAATAAGGATGATTATAACAATAAAATGATAATAATAAAATGATGATAACAATAGTGGAAATAGTTCCAATAATGATAAAAGTTATGATAAATGATGATTATATTAATGATAAAAGTAATAATAATACAATAATAGTAGTAATGATAATGGCGATAATGATAATAATGATGAAAAAAAAACAGTAATAGTGATAACACTAATAATACTAATGATGATAATGATAATAACACTACTAATAATAATGATAATAGTAATAATAATGGTAATTCTGATAATGATTCATAATCTGCAATCTACAAGCACTATGGTCGCCAGTTCAGCGAGTCAAAGGCACCCGCAGTACAATCGTATCGCCAATATATAGATGCTAATGCCATTATTACTACTAATAGCATTGATACTACAATCAATGCTAATATTACTACAACATTATTACTACTATTATCATCACTACTTTTACTACTATTATGGTCACTGTTATTATTGCTAGTATCATTACATTTATTACTACTATTATCATCATTACTATTACTACTATTGCTGTTGATATCATCGCTACTGTTATTTTTATTACTACTATTATTATTACTACTATTACTACTATTACTGCTATTATCATCGCAACTATTATTACTAATATTATTACTGCTATTACTAATAATATTATTACTGCTATTATTAGTAGCGTTATTACTGCTATTACTAATAATATTATTACTGCTATTATTAGTAGCGTTATTACTGCTATTACTACTATTGTGATTACTATTGCTCTTACTCTTACTGGTCTTATAAGTTGCTACCGTTAGTTATGAAGATGATAATGCTGATGATAATGAATGGCGATAATCAATAATAGTAATCATAAATTGGTTATGATGATGCTGATAATCGCAAGAATGGGAATAAGAATAGTGAAGATAAACTAGGTAATTACAAAAATGCGAATAAGGACGATGATGATGATGGTAACGATGATGACTAATGGTTCTATAGCAGCCATATCCATTAAATCACTGTAATTACTGATGATGCTATTGACAATTATAATAGCAGTCGTGAATACAAATTACCATGATTCTAATGATAACAGAAATGCAAAAAATTATAACAGTGAGTTAACAATACCGGTAAGAAATACGTTTTGGGAAAAAAAGCTAACAAAGATAATGGTGAGCGGATGGGGGGGAGGGGGAGTAGAAGCAGGAGAGAGGGGGGAGGGGGGCAGGGCAAGCAGGGAAGGGGGGGTAAGCAGAAGTAGCAGAAGGGGAGGGAGGAGGGGGGGTTAGGCAGCTGAGTGAGAGTAGAAACAGGAGTTGGGGGGGGGGGGGAGTAGAAGCAGCAGAACGGGGGGGGGGGGGGTAGAGGTAGCAGATAGGGAGTAGGAGTAGAAACAGGAGAGAGAAAGGGGGGGGGGGGGTAGAAGCAGGAAGCAGAGAAACAGGGAAGCAGGGGAGCAGCGAAGCAGGGAGGGACAGAAGAGGAAGGAGACATGCTGAGGAAGATAAACATTGCAAGGGAGAGTGATATTGCATGTCATTCCCTGTGTTGCATTGTGCTCTTCTCGCTTCGTCCTTGAGCATTCGCCTTCACAAGATTAGGCACTGTAATATATGCTTTTTTTCCTTTCTTTCGACTAAGTTCTACTCGCTTTTATTTGAAAACATCAAACACCAAGTTATGAGGATATATAATGTTCATAAATCTCTCCGTTATTTGCGTGTTGAAGTATGACTGTCCAGAATGCTGCCTTGATGTAAACAGCTATTATGATTGCAATAATTCGGCCACTGACAGAAGCTTAGAATTGCATATTGTCTTAACCTTGACTGCAAAAAAATAAGCATGTGTACACCCTTGTCTGGCGTGTGCTTATAAATATGCATTTGTGAGTGCGCATAATGAGCGGCTGTGTGCGTGTGTGTTTATGTATTTGTTCGTTTATTGTGTGTGTGCGTGTGTGTGTGTGTGTGTGTGTGTGTGTGTGTGTGTGTGTGTGTGTGTGTGTGTGTGTGTGTGTGTGTCTGTGTGTGTGTATGTGTGTGTGTCTGTGTGTGTGTGTGTGTGTAAAAGCCATGGAAGAGAGAGAGAGAGAAGAGAGGAGAGAGGAGAGAGAGGAGAGAGAGGTGGGGGAGAGGGAGAAGGGGGAGGAAGAGAGAGAAGAGAGAGAGACAGAGAGAGAGAGAGAGAGAGAAGGGGGGAGAAAGATAAAAAATAACAAAAGAAACAGCGGATTGTCAATAACTCAAAGTGAATCTTTCATTACTTCAGATAATGAACTTATTCAGAAAATCATGTGTTTAGAATAATGCTGATCAACAAGACAATTAATGAACCGATAGAAGGTTAAGCGGTCATCGTAGATAGATGATGGCATTTACATGAACACTCTTGTTGTCCCCTGTTCGGTAGTCCCGAACAAGGTGTCAAAATTGGTACCAAACAAGATTCCAGATCACTCTTGTAATCTCGCTAAGCTGCCAACCTTTCGATAAAGTCAATTCAGAAAGGAACGAATCATTATCTTGGTTCTTCGTCTTCCCTTCATGGCTTACGTTGATAAGCATAATGCTAATAGTAATGTTGATAATATTTTAAACAACAGTATCGGTGCTAATAATCATTACTTCTCCATATTCCTTCCAGCGCCCAAATGTTGCCTGTGCTCGTAGCGATGGCGGTTCTGGCGCCAGCCGGCGTGGTGGACGCGGCGCCCGCGGTGGCGGTGGCGGAGGGGCGGGTGGCGGGCGTGACGGAGACCTCCACGAAGGGCAGAGAATTCCACGCCTACTACGGCGTCCCCTTCGCCAGGCCGCCCCTGGGGGAACTCAGGCTCAAGGTTGGTAATGAAGGAAAGAAGTAGACGTGTTTAAACAGGGAACATGGAAATGTATGTGTGTGTGTGTGTGTGTGTGTGTGTGTGTGTGTGTGTGTGCGCGCGCATGTCTTCATGTATATACACATGTATATGCTTCTTTGAAGATAATAACAGGGTCTATATATTCACAGAATGCTAGACAGTAAGGGAAACTGACCAACACATACAGACTCACTGATACAGAGAGGAACATTAAACCAGACTTGTTAGTTACGCTGAACGTTGCTCTTAGGACCCGGTGAAGGCAGAGAGCTGGCAGGGCGTGCGGGACGGGACCCAGAAGCCCTCCCCGTGCCTCCTCGTGCCCTTCGGAGCCACCGTCATGGGGATCACCATGACCCCGGAGGAACTACACGGCGATGAGGACTGCCTCTACCTGAACGTCTTCATGCCAAAGGTAGAGTCCATTGGTAATGGACGTGAGGACTAAGATGGAAAGTGTTTTCTTTTTTTTCTTGTGTGTGTGTGTTTTATTTATTCATTTATTTTATTTTATTTTATTTTTTTCTTAAAGCGTCATTATTCTGTCTATTTTCTTGGTGAATTTAATAGAGAGCTGAACCTGCTGAGAGACTCCCGGTAATGGTATGGATCCCCGGGGGAGGTTTTTTTCGCCGGCGGCGCCTACGAGTACCTGCCTCACGTCCTCATGAACCACGACATTGTGCTGGTAGTTTTTCAGACAGACCGTATCATGGTGAGTAGTGAGAAGCAGCAACACATTTCCTCAGTTTTCCTGGATATGCTAAATATATATATATTAATAAAATATAATATTATTTTATATATAAAATATTATATAATTTTTGACCCCTTTGTCAGTTCTTTGTGGTTGGCCCCTTTCATTTTCTCGCCTAAAAAAACCCCCTTTCCCCGCGGATTCTGCCCACGGAGGTGAGGTGAGGGGGGCAATTCGGTAAAGGGCCGGGTCTGGCCCCCGCTGGGGCGGGGACAACCCCACGTTTTGGGGCGACGCCGACGGGGTCCCATCTTGGGGGAGCGGGGGGGGCGCCCCCCGTCCCCTGCACATGCGTCGCCCATTCAAAGGGTGGGGGTAAAGGTCAAACGTCTTCTTATCATCTCCCGATAATATTTTATTCTAATCAAAAACAGCGAAAATGACACAAAGAAAAAATGCTTCTACGGGAAAAAAGCTCTTTATAGATTTTAAAAGCTTTTTATAAATTGCCCTTTAGGCGGATAGAAATAAACGGGCATTTTGGCTGAAAAATATTTAATTTAGTTTTTTTTCTGGAAAAAGGGGAGCTTTTGCAAAAGTTCCCCCTTCCAGGCACAAACCTCTCCATTCAAAACTTCGCAGTGCTCCCCGGCCACCCCCAAGGGGGAAATGGGCACCTTCGGTCCCGCTAAAACTGTGGGGATCCGGAGCACAGGGGCCCCAGGGGATGGAGTATGGCCCCCACGTGGGACACGCTCGGTTCATACCAACTCCGGCCCCTAGCCACCCTGGGGAAGGGGCGGCTGGGGGGAAGGGGGGGCCTTGCCGTCCCCTCCCCCCCAGAATGACCCTCTGGCAATTTTTTTTATAAAGGGGAAATTGGGATGAGGGGTGTTGCCCTTTCCCCCCACAAGAAAGGGGGGGGTTGTGGGTCCCCGGGGGGGGCAAATGTCGGGGCAGGTTTGGGAACAGACTTATCGCCCCGCTCGCCCCGCACGCCCCCCCATTGGGTATCCCCAAAGGACAAGCAAAATTCCCATTCCCTAAATTAGGGCCACTAAAAGGTGTCGCAAGGCCGGCGAAGGGAAAAAGTCTTGCTCGTTCCAGGTGCTAGGGCCGGACACTGCTGAAAAGGGGAAAAGGAAACGTTCATCAGAATCTTGCTGAGGAGGTCGGGCCATTTTTTGGGTAAATGCCTTGCCCTGCCTCCCAAACCCCTGAAAAAACTGAACCCAAAAGCCCTCCCCAGAGACTGCAGTCGCACAGGGACGGATCTCTCGATCATTTTTGGGGTTGTAAAACTTGGGCTGAGTTTTTTGAACTTTTGACCAGGTGGACCCCCCAAACATTAGTTTGGTGCAAGCGTTCGCGTCCCGTGCCGGACCCACCCCATCAGCGGGGAAACCTACCCAAACAGGTTGGAGGCAATTTCCAAGCTAAAGATGGGAAAGCTGCGGATATGTGAACCCGCTGAATGCTAAAAGCTGGGGGTGAACCGGGGCTGGGGCCCTGCAACAGTCCTCTGCCTTTTGGATCTGGTCCATTCCCCCTGACCCTGAGGGGCGGGGTATCCCTCTCTGGAAGGGGAAAAGGGGATGTTGGGTTTGTACCCAAACTACCGTGGCATTACACTGCCAAAACCGGCAAGGTTTTCTTCCCCCCTTTTCTTCTGAAATGGACCCGAAACCACCTACTGAGGCATCGAGAGCGGAGTAGTCTGGTTTTAACTCCTCAGCCCACAATGACCGATACTAGCGCATCGGTTTGGGACGCCGTCGGGGTTTGGTCGGGGGTTTTGCTCGCAGCCTACATGACCTAAAAAAGGGGGCGTTTGACTCGGTGCATCGGGAATCGTTTATGGGAGATCCTGAGGCTCAGGGAAATTCCGCACGTTATTGGCCTGAAGCAAACCTCTATAGGTACTGAAGGGCTGTAATGGGTGAGGGGTATGCGAAAAATTCTTCCCTGTTAATTGGTGAGGCAAAACTTGCCTTTCACCAACCTTTTTAACATTTTTGGACTGGATAAGGGGAGTATTAGCCAAGCATGTGGAGAAAAAAGGGAAAATAAAGGTCTCAGACCTTGACTTTGCCGAATGTTGCCACCTATCTGAGTCCTTGGAGTCCTTGTGGCGGCTCGATGCTTTTGCAATGGGCGAAACCCCCAGGTTTTAGAGGTTTTCCAGGACCAAACCAAGATTCCCGTTTTTGGGGGGCCCGTTAGGGGAAAACCTTTTAGTCGATCCAAAGCTTGCGGCGGGACGTTGGGTTTCGAAAATTTTTAATCCCTTTGGGAGCGTAGTATATCTCGGGTTTTCAGACCGGAATCCGTAACGGATTTGGGCTGGAAAAGGAGCCGAAACCCATCACAAGAGCGTTTTTGGGGTGGGTACCATCAGAGGCCAGCGCATTTCTTCAAG
Source organism: Penaeus monodon (assembly GCF_015228065.2). NCBI lineage: Eukaryota > Metazoa > Arthropoda > Malacostraca > Decapoda > Penaeidae > Penaeus > Penaeus monodon. The sequence goes on from NC_051399.1 coordinate 1,256,485, forward strand.
GTTTATACGGGCCCGTTTTTCTCTATGGCGTGAAAATGGATGCTATCCATGTCTTTGGGGTCTCGCCTTTAGCCTTTTTTTAACAAGTCCTTTTGCCGGGTCATCGGGACACGGTCCCCGGTGGTTACACCCTGGACGGATGGGCCTGTTCTTATAATCTGGGATCCCAACTCCAAATGGGCCACCCCCCGCTTTCCCTAGGACGACCCGCCCAGGTTGTCTCCCTGCGAGACAACCCTTGGGGGGGGGGACCTGTGGGACCGGATCGGCTTGGGCACTCACGAAAACCTTCGCGGAAATTTGAGAGGGCCTGTGCCTGCCTGAGGACCCCTCGAGGGGTCCTCGTACTGGAAGCGAAGGGTGGATGCGGCCATGCGCCCCCGTCGGCGTTAGCCCCTTGATGATGATGATGAGAGTTTTTGTTGGGAATGCAAATCCATCTTGTTGTCTAAATCGGATCAACGTCAAAATCTAGAAAAAAGCAACACATATCTTGCACCTGTCTACCTGACTACCCGAGATGAGAATCCACTGCAGATGAAGTGGGAAAACAATCCTTTACAGTATGGCACGTTGGGAGAAAGAAGTAGAATACCATTATCTACATAGTCTATTTTCATGATCAATGCAAATGTCTATGTTCAAAATGAACAGCAGAAAGTGCATTATATTTTTTTATAATTTAAGCTACGCCAACATCCGAAATCATAGCAACAAAAACCTGGTAGTTATAAGACAAACATTCTATAAGAATATTGAAAAAATCCTCCTATATACACTGGACGCTGAAATAAAATAATGAATTGCAAATTTTCTTTCCAGAGTTTAAGAATCTTTGACCAGTCTTTGACCAGTCTTGACAGAAGGGCATCACATGTGTATGAGGCGTGTAGAAAATCCATGGCTGATTATGAGTGTATTATTGTGAGCAAAGTGCATTGTTATTAAATGTGATGTCAACTCACAACCACACTTAGGTTACAGTACCTTATTACATGCATAATGCATATTTCAATTTTCTTTTTGCTTGACATTAGGCCTCTTCTCTGGTTCTAAATGCAGCCCGGGTCGGCCCTTTTGCCCCGGGGGCCCCGGGGAACAGCAAAAATTGGGCGGGGAAGGGGCAAACTTGGGCTGCGGCGAAGCTCGAGTCAAAAAATTTTTTCCTGTCTCCAGGACGGGGGCCGCAGGTTGGCTGCCAGTTTCCAGGATTTTTGGTAAAAAGTAATCTGAAAAATTAAAATAATGGCGTTTAAAAAAGGCGTATTCCTTTAATAATCACTGCCCAAAAACATGCTAAACATTTTATGAGTGTTGCCTCAAAATGGTCGTCTTGCCAAGGAAACGCCCTCGCTTGGGTGATTTCCTCCCCCGTGTCCCGCGCGTCGATGCGAGACGGGGAGTTCCACCATGTGAATCTTATGGCTGGGATCACAAGAGACGATGGAGCCATTGTAACACAATGTTAGTTTTCCCTCTGCTATTTTACACATATCAGGCTGTAAAAGGGGAATTCGGAAAAACCCAGTTGAAATTGCAAATTGTTAAAAAATTCTACGAAACATTTCTCTTTAAAATCTAGTATTTTTTACCCTTCAATACAGCCTTTTTAATCCGCGAAAACCCTGATGCCTTGCGGAGAACTTCTCATCTCGGCCCCTTGCATCTGGGCGACCCCAATCCCAGATCCCACGGTTTTTTGCACCCGGGGGTTTAAACCCCCACTACTCCCGGCGACTTGACCTTGATCTAGCCGTATGGAAAAACTCACCGGGAACAAGCTTTTTTTTTCCCTCGCTCATGATTTGCTTAAACCTAATATAATTCCTCCTGCCCACCATTCTCGTTTTTCATACTTCTATTCAACTTGGTTTGACTTTTTACCTTTTTACAATTTCTTCCGTTTGTATTGTAATCTGTTCCCTTCCCACATATTTATTTTCAAACTGATTTTATTTTGAAAGTTTTACGTAATAAACATTGTTGTAACTGGGCAAGTCTTTTTTTGGAAAATTGCACAGGGCCCTCATGCCAAACCCTGCTATTAGTACTTAGGGAAATATGGCCTTAAAAACTTAGAAAAGGGCAAACTAAACTTTTTTATTTAACCAAAAACTCCAAACCTAGCTGTATACTGACTACACTTTCGTGATCCCAATGACCTGACGACCCTCTACCTGACCGGGGTTCCCGGCATTTTACCACCGTCGAGCTCAAGCACCCACTGAAAAGTCTTTTTTGGGGATTTCTTAAGACAGAAAAGGGCGTCACTGTGAGTTTTGGAAAATTTGGTTTTTTCATTCGCACTTTCTGTCTTGTAAATTTTGGGTTTTATACAACATGGTAATT